>NC_079504.1:59170364-59276916 GCF_030052815.1 Hevea brasiliensis | reverse complement strand
CAATACCAAAATGCTGCTTTCAAGTTTCTCACTCGGCAGCCTTCTCCTTTCCCTTACCTGCGACAGCATAAAGAAGCTATCGTTGAGTATATCACTCAGTGGTGCACAACTAACAACTTTAAAACTTAAGGTAAAACACAATTTGTCAAAGCATAATAAATCACATTTTTCTTAAGCATGAAAACTTCACATTAGTTCTAAGTCCATAAAGACCATTTATTGGAATAACATTTCAAGCGAGAAATCACACTTCATAAATCACAATTCACAAAATATTAGTGTTGCCAACATCAACACACAGTTCAGGCCATGACACAAAATTTCACGATCAGTGCCGTGTTGTACACCACGACAAAGCAATCTCAACCTCACTAACCGTTATTAATGAGGGAAGGGCTAGCTAGCTAATGAGTACTCATGTAATCTTACCCCACTAACCGTTATTAATGGGAGACATAATCAATATCAATTATCAACCCCAAGTAGTCGTTACTACTGGGGAGTTCCGAAGGGACTGTCATGCTAACTGTGGTTTCAAAACAACTTTCAAGAGTTTCTAAATCAATAATCACGTTTGTAAAACAATAACATATTCAAATCATCATAAAACCCATAAAAGGGGTGGCAACACACAAATTCCTCAAATACAAGAGAAAAACATACCTCATTCAAAATAAACTCATTTCAAATCAAACTCATTCAAATAAACTCATTCAAATCAATTTATGAAGCTAAAACAAAGAAAAAGGTTAGTTGTGCACAAACCTTCAATAATTCTCCTTCCTTGTTACCTACTTCTCCTTGTCCGTTCCAACTTCTTTTTCTACTGAAAATATGCAAATAAAATACCTCAATACCAATCTCAATTGCTACCAAAAACTCATTACATGCATGTCTAATGCATCCCAAGTTAGCTTTGCAAATTTTAGAAAATTTTGGTTTTGGACAGCTTGGTGCCCCAATCTTTGAACCCAATTTTTACCTAGTTTCGATCATAATTTGGTGAGGTGTTCTTCATGAAAATTGTTCATTTAGCTCTTAACTTTATTTTCCCTGCCTAATTCGGAGCTGTGTAGCTCAAGTTATGCCCAAAATACGATTACTGTTCACGTCACTGTTCATGCTGCAGATTTAGTTCTGGCAGATTTATCGATCCAACTTTGTTCAGCAATTTGATCAAGTTAAGTCCATAATTTGGTCTAATGTTCTTCATATGAAATGTTCTACTATGTCTTAGGTTTCCATCGGTTCAAGAATCGCCTAAATCAGAGTTTTTTAGAGAGAGTTATAGCCTTGCAAAATTTACTGTTCATTTGGTCAATTTTAGGTGCCCAGATTTTGGCAGATTCGGTGACCCAAATTTGTTCTGCAATTTGATTGAGTTAAGTTCATAATTTGGCCTAACATTCTTCATATGAAATATTCTACTATGTCTTAGGTTTCCATCGGTTCAAGAATCGCCTAAATTGGAGTTTTCTAGAGAGAGTTATGGCCATGCAAAAGTTACTGTTCATATGGTAAATCTGCAGTTCTGTAGATTCGATGATTCAAATTTACTCAGCAATTTGATTGGGTTAAGTCCATAATTTGGCCTCAAGTTCTTCATATGAAATGTTCTACTATGTCTTAGGTTTCCATTGGTTCAAGAATCGCCTAAATCAGAGTTTTCTAGAGAGAGTTATGGCTATCCAAAATTTACTGTTTATATGTTCAAATTCTACAGGTTCCAGAATTGTGTCTCTAAGTTCAAGCCAAGGTTTAGGCAATTTCTGGGCAGTTTCTGGGGTGGGTCTCTTCATGAAAATTCTAGCCCTATGTCTTAAGTTTCATTTCCAATTGGTTTCACACCAATTGGAGTTGTGTAGCTCAATTTATGGGCTGTTAAACACACTGAACTCAGTGTGCAAATTCTGCCCTAGGTTTAAAATTTTCATTTCTTCAATTATTCCATCTAACCAACCTCAATTCACATTTAATTCACCCAAAATGACTATAATTTAGCATTGACACATCAATGGCACTTCCTAGCACAAACCCCATAATTTTCAAATACCAAAGTTTGCAATTTTCCTTAATCCTACCATTTTATTACTTCTATTCATCAACCCAATGTCAATTCAAACTAAATAAACCTCAAATGATCATAATTTAACACTACACACACCAATTTCACTCTCTAGCACCAAAACCCAATTTTTCCATGAACCCTAATCTCCCATAATTCAATTTATGTAATCTCATGAAATCTTACTACTCCCAATCATGTATACTACTTCAATTTAACTTAGATTTATCATCAATTTAACTAAAATACATCAAAACCCTAATTTCCTCTAAGTTGGCCAAAACCCTAGTTTAGATTTCCATACATGTTTCCTTTTCAATTTCTCATGAAATTCATCATAAGTTAACTTCATTCAAGGCTTACACAACTAATCTAACATGAAAAGAAACTTACCTCAAGTGATTTCTTTCCAACTTCAATTTTTCTTCCAATTTCTCTTGCTCTACTTGCTCCAATACCTCAATCAAAGTTCTCTTTGATCTTTTCTTTTAATGGGTTATGGGATTTATGAAGGGAATTGAAGTGAATCAAGACTTGGAAGGGAAAACAATGGTGGAAGAAGATTGGAGAAGAAGAGAAAAGAAGAGAAAGGGAGAGTGAAGATGGATGGTGGCACATAGAGAATAAAAGGGAGGGGTTTGTCTTCTTTCATACCCATTTTATTTCTTTTAATTAGTTAATTAAGTTTAATTGTCACAAGCCCATTGGTCCCTTAAATTTTTTTTTTTAGGTCAAAAATGCAATTTAAAATTCTAGATTTTTACCTCTTTTATTTTCTTTTCGCTTCTACTCTAATTTTTCCCTCAATATTTCTTCATAATTCAATATTTTATTTTAATTTAATTTAATTGATATTTTATTTTAATTTAATTTAATTGACCAAAATGCTCCTCATCGGGTCATAATCCTTTTTTTTTTTTTTTATACCCGTTAAATCCTTAGGTCTTTGGTTCACTTGAATTTTTATTGTGTCTATCTCAATTAATTTTTTATTTATTTTTAGTCCTCAAGGTGTCTTTGAATAGTACTAGTCACGGACCAAAAATGGTACTATTCATAACTCGGAGGTTCGGGGTGTTACATTAAGCACCCAATGCTGTCAAGTAGCCCATTGATTTCTTCTTGCAACCCGATTTGCTCTAAAAGTGAAAAATCTATGTATTTGGTATAGGATATTTTTCGGGCATGAAGTTGGGTTTGTGGGCATCATCTCGAAATCCCCAAGGAATAGAGATTTCGGGTTGTGGAGCAGGCTGTGGCTATGGTTGCGATGGGGGTGGGGCTTGTTGAGATGGTTGTTGACTGGTTTCCCTCGTTCTTGGCCGTTGGGTTGGAGGCTGGGGTGGGGAAGGTGAGGATTCTCCTCTTTATCGTGAAGAAGAGCCGATTCTTCTTGCAGATCTCTTTGTAGGAGCCATGGGTGTGTTTTTGGGAAGGAGAAGAGTATGATTTTGGAGAAAGGAGATGAGAATTGAGAGGTTTTTATAGGCTAGGAAGGGAGTAGATGAAGGGTTTTGTGTTTATGAAGGGTTTTAATGCTAGGGGTGTATTTAAAGAGCCGTTAGGACTCTTTGTTTCGCGAGTTTCACGCCCCAGGAGTCACGTCTGCGATGAAATACGCGGCCCGTGTATCACTACACGGGTTCCGACAGGTAGGGTCATGTAAATTTTTGCCTAAAATTTTCAAAATCTGTCATAGTACACGGCCCATGTAAATCAGCTCTGGGACCCGTGTAACTTTCTGTCTCTCAGTTATTCTGCTAGAGACATTACACGGTCCGCGTAAAGTGGGATGCGGACTCGTGTAATTTTCTGCCTCCCGAAGGGTCGAGATTGCATGAAATTTATAGACTTCCAGAAAGTTACACGGGGTGTGTACTATCAGTACACAAGTACTATCAGTACACAACCCATGTAAGTTTCTGATTTCTCAAATCTTTGGCAAATGAAAAATTTATAATTCTAACACATGAAATGGATGCAAAGATTAATAGTAGATTTACTTCCCCGGTTTTGTTCAATTTTCCCTTTCGTGGTTTTGACTTGGTGATTCCCTTCCTCTTTTGATCTCTATTTCCCTTTTCAAAAATCCTACAAAATGAAATGCTAATGAGTACGAAACAAAAATTCAATATTAAAGAAAAAGAAAAGAAGGAAAGTTCAGAAAAGTTTTGGGTTTCCTCCCAAAGAGCGCTTGTTTATAGTCTTTAGCTGGACTTTACTTGTTTATGATCTGTCAGTAAGAGGATTGAGAGTGCAATTTACTCCCATTTCTATGGGTTCTCCCTGAAAGTAAGGCTTTAGCCTCCACCCATTGACCTTGAATGCACCTGAGGTTTCGCTCTATACCTCTACTGCTCCATGTGGGAATACTTGGGTGACCTTAAAAGGTCTGGACCATCTTGATTTCAGCTTCCCCGGAAAGAGTTTCAATTGAGAGTTGAATAAGAGGACAAGATCTCCTTCTTTTATCTCTTTCCTTACTATGCGCCTGTCATGCCATCTTTTGGTTTTATCCTAGAAGATTTTGGCATTTTCTTATGCATCCTGTCAGATTTCTTCTAACTCATTCAGTTGTAAGACCCTTTTCTCACTAGTAGCTTTGAGGTCGAAGTTTAAGATCTGAATTGCCCAGTAGGCTTTATGTTCAAATTCAACAGGGAGATGACGTGATTTTCCATAAACCAGTCGGAAGGGTGTTGTGCCAATTGGGGTTTTATATACAGTGCGGTATGCCCATAGTGTATCATCTAGCTTCATGCATCAGTCCTTCCTGGATCTATTTACGCTTTCTAGAATCGCTTGGCCTCGCTTGATATTTCTACTTGACCGTTGGTTTGAGGATGATAAGGTGTGGCCACTTTGTGAGTTACTCCATACTTTTTCAGTAGTGTTTCGAATTGTTGGTTGCAAAAGTGGCTTCCTCCATCACTAATTATCGCTCATGGTATGCCAAATCTTGTGAAGATGTTCTTCTTAAGGAACTTGTTGACCACTCTAGCATTGTTGGTTGGTGTTGCAATAGCTTCTACCCATTTTGATACATAATCAACTCCAACCAGAATATACTTGTTTCCACGGGAAGAGGGAAATGGGCCCATGAAGTCTATTCCCCATACATCGAACAATTCTATCTCAAGTATACCGTGCAGTGGCATTTCATTCCTTCTTGAACTTTTACCTGTTCTTTGGCATTGATCACAAGCTAGCACAAAGGATCTTACATCCTTAAATAGACGTGGCTAGAAAAATCCTGCTTGTAAAACTTTTGCTGCGGTTTTTGAGGTGCCAAAATGTCCTTCATATAGTGATGAATGGCAGTGGTAAATGATACTTTCCATATCTTCCTCTAGTATGCATCTTCTTATCAGCCCATCATTACATCTCTTGTATAGTAGAGGTTCCTCCCTTAAGTAATATCTTACGTCATGTAGGAATTTCTTTCTTTGCTGATAAGTCATGTTTGGAGGCAGCACCCTGCATATAAGAAAATTAACAAAGTCAGCATACCATGGAGATTTTTAGAATGCAAGTAATTGCTCATCAGGAAATGAATCATCAATTGGCAAATCTTCAAAGTCCTCAATGTACTCCAATTTTAGTCTGGAAAGATGGTCAGCTACTATATTTTTGGATCCCTTTTTGTCCTTGATTTCAAGGTTAAATTCTTGCAGGAGTAGAATCCATCGAATCAGTCTTGGTTTTACTTCTTTTTTGTTCATAAGGTATCGAATTGCAGCATGATTTATGAATACAATGACTTTTGACTTGATGAGGTAAGATCTAAATTTGTCCATTGCAAATACCACTGCTAGGAATTCCTTTTCTGTGGTGGCATAATTGATTTGTGCATTATCTAATGTCTTACTAGCATAGTAAATAGCATGGAGCTTTTTATCCTTTCTTTGCCCGAGCTCTGCTCCAACTGCAAAGTCACTCGTGTCGTACATCACCTCGAATGGTAGCTCCCAATTCGATGGCTGCATTATTGGTGCTGATATCAGAGCTTCTTTTATCCTATTAAAGGGAACAAGGCAATTTTCATCAAAATCAAAGGGAAAATCTTGACTTAACAAGTTAGTAAGTGGCTTAGCTATTTCTAAAAAGTCTTTGATGAATCTTCTGTAGAATCCTGCATGTCCCAAAAAGCTTCACACTCCCTTGACTGATGTTGGTGGTGGCATGTTTTCAATGATCTCAATTTTTGCCTTATCTACTTCAATTCCTCTTTCTGATATCAAATGTCCCAGAACTATGCCTTCCCTTACCATGAAATGGCATTTTTCCCAGTTTAAGACCAGATTTGATTCTTCATATCTTTGCAACACCTTAGATAGATTAGCTAGGCAATCATCAAAAGTAGTTCCATAAACAGAAAAATCATCCATAAAAACTTCCATGATATCTTCAATATAATTAGAAAAGATAGCCATCATGCATCTTTGAAATGTAGCAAGGGCATTACAAAGACCAAAAGGCATTCTCCTATATGCAAATGTTCCATAGGGACAAGTGAATGTTGTCTTTTCTTGATCATCTGGGCGAATAGGAATTTGAAAGAATCCCAAATACCCATCTAGATAACAGAAATAAGAGTGTTTCGCTAATCTTTCTAACATTTGGTCAATGAAGGGGAGGGGGAAATGGTCTTTTCTGGTGGCACTGTTCAGTTTTTTATAGTCTATGCACATTCTCCAATCAGTGACTACTCTAGTAGGGATTAGTTCATTGCTTGCATTTTGGATAACAGTTATCCCATCTTTCTTAGGAACTACATGTACTGGACTAACACATTTACTATCAGAGATTGGGTATATGATACCTACATCTAGAAGTTTTAAAATTTCTTTCTTGACTACCTATTTCATGTTTGGGTTTAGCCTTCTTTGGTGTTCGATTATGGGTTTACTGTTTTCTTCCATGGGTATCCTATGCATGCAAATCGAAGGGTTGAGCCCCTTCAGGTCTTCTATTTTATACCCTAATGCTTTGCTATGGATCCTAAGTTCTCTTAACAATTTTTCCTCTTCTAACTTAATAGGTTAGCATTGATTATAACAAGATATTTAGAATCTGAGTCCAGAAATGCGTACCTTAGTTAAGATGGGAGAGGTTTAAGTTCTACCTGTTTGGAGTTTTCTTGGAGCTTATCTTTGGTTTGTTCCTCCTTCAACTTCTCTATCTTGGAAGCCTTAGCTAAGGGGGTGGAGGAGCTGCCAATTGTTGTGCACATGCTGCTATTTCTGTATTTTCATCAGCCATTGTATGGCTGTGAACAATACATGCTTCAAGAGGATCTTTAGGATTTGTCTTATGAAATTCCTCTTTAACTTGTTCGTCAATTATGTCAACCTTGAAGCATTCATTAGGTTCAAATTTGTGTTTCATTGTGTTGAACAAGTTGAACTCCACTTCCTCTTCTTTTACCTTGAGGGTTAATTGTCCATTTTTGACGTCAATGATGGCTCCAGCGGTTGCCAAGAATGGTCTTCCCAAGATGATAGGAATTTGGACATCTTCTTCCATCTCAAGGACAATAAAGTCCACTGGAATGAAGAATTTGCCTACTTTGATAGGGATGCTCTCAAGTATCCCTACAGGATATTTAATGGATCGATCAGCCAATTGCAATGAGATTGTTGTGGGTTTCAGTTCCCCGATCTCCAGCTTTTTGCATATTAATAGAGGTATTAGACTGACGCTTGCCCCAAGATCACAAAGGGCCTTATCTATTTTCTTGTTACCAATGGTATAGGGTATGGAGAAGCTTCTTGGATCCTTTAACTTTGGAGGCAGTTTGTTTTGCAGAATAGCACTACATTCCTTTGTTAGAACTACTGTTCCATAGTCTTCTAGTTTCCTTTTCTTTCATAGAATTTCCTTAAGAAATTTGGCATAAGATGGCATCTGAGAAAGTGCTTCAGTGAAGGGGATGTTAATGTAAAATTTCTGCAAAACTTCCAAAAACTTCCCAAACTGCTTGTCTAGTTTGGCTTTTTGAAATCTCTGAGGAAAAGGTAGGGGAGGCTGTTATGGTTCTGGTAATTTCTTTATCTTCCTTGCTTCCTCTTCCTGATCTTTCTTAGCTTATTCCTCCTTTTTCTCTACTTGGTCTTTAGAATTTTCTATGGTTTCCTCTGTCGATTATACCTTTAGTTGTACTAGAGTTCTCCCACTCCTTAGTGCAACTGCTTTGTAATGCTCCCTTGGATTCATTTCTGGTTGACTGGGCAGTTTGCCAGTAGCCTTACTTGAAGAATTTGCTTGCTGAGCGATTTGATTCTCTAGCATCTTGTTATGGGTAGCAAGTTGGTCCATTCTGGAAGTCAGCTGTTTAATCAATTCAGTTTGTTGTTGTTGAGCTGCTAGGAATCCTTCCATCATGGTTTCCATGGTCATTTTTGGTTCAGGTTGTTGAGGTTGGAGAGGTAGTGATGGCTGTGCAAAGTTCTGACCTCTGTTCTGAAATCCAGGGGGTGCTGGAGGTTTGTACCCTTGTTGCTTGTTTATTGGCTGGTTCTGCTGATTGGACCATGAGAAATTTGGGTGGTTTCTCCATCCAGGGTTGTAAGTATTTGAATACGGATTGTTTGGTTGCCTCTGGTTGAAGTTTCCTCCATTATTCACATAGTTCATCTGTTCTGTAGGTTCATTGAAATTGCTGTATTCTGAATTCATGTATCCTCCTTCATAGCTGTCCTCATGTTGACTATTTGTACTAATTGCATTGGCTGGCATTCTTTCGAGTTTCTTTGTGAGCTGATCAAACTAGGCATTTATCATGCTTAGGGCATCTACTTCTAGGACCCCTGCAGTTCTTCTTGCATTTCCTCTTTCATTTGACCACTCATAATTATGGTATGCAACCCTTTCTAGAAGTTCAAGTGCTTGTGGCACTGTTTTCTCCATTAGATCACCCTCTGCAGCTGAATCAACTGTGCTCCTTGTAGAGGCTAGTAATCCATTATAGAAATTTTGCACCAATAGCCAATCTTCTATGCCATGGTGTGGACATTCCCTCTGCAGGTCTTTATATCTTTCCCATGCGTCATAGAGTGATTCTCCTTCCTTTTGTCTGAAGGTATTGAGCTCAAGCCTCAGCTTTGTGGTCTTTGCAGGTGGAAAATACCTTGCTAGAAAAGCTTGATAGAGGTTTTCCCAGGTAGTGAATGTTCCAGTCGGTTGAGAAAGTAACCACTTCCTTGCTCTATCCCGAAGGGAGAATGGGAATGCTCTGAGTCTTATTGTTTGATCAGACACTCCATTCATCTTTAATGTATCACATAGGGCAAAAAAGCACTGGAGGTGATAGTGTGGGTCTTCTGTTGGTGAACATGCAAACTGGGTTTGTTGAATTATTTGGAGCAATGCTGGTTTTAATTCAAAGTTGTTGGCTTCCACTGTGGGTCTAGTGACACTGGGTTGAAATCCTTGGACAGATGGAGCTCCGTAATCTCTTAAGAGTTTTGGTCTGTCATTATTATCGGCCATGGTTGGGATTTCAGGATCTCTTTGACCGTGCTCTTGATGTTTCCTTTCCCTTCTGATGGCTTTCAGAGTTCTGTTTATTTCTGGATCACAGTCCAAGATTTCTTCTGGCTTTATTCTGGTCATATACTAGATCAGGCACCTGAGAGAAAAGAGAAGAAATACAACCAGTAAAATAAAATTAAATAATTAATATAATTGCCTAAATCAGCTAAATCGCCTATCGCTTGATATTACTAAAATCAAAATTCCCCGGCAACGACGCCAAAACTTGTTTTGCTATTTTGTAATCACTGCAAGTGCACGTATCGCTAACAAGTAATAAAGTGATAAGTAGAGTATCGTTCCCACGAGGAATTTTGTTTAGCAACTATTAATCTACACGGAAATCTTGACTGTCTAGGCTTTTGGATACTTAGGGAATGAAGTTTGTTAATTTTAAACGTTAAAATGGTAAACTTAAAACGAAATGATTTATTTGAAGCGATTCTGGAATTAAGATTTCACACTTGAATCATACTAGGGATGTTATCTCATTTATTTACTGAATTGAGGATCGTTTTCCTTGATGGAAATCAGTCCTAAGCTATCCTAAATCCTCTCTCAAGGCATCTAGGGTGTATTCTAATTAACTCGAACCCTACTTTCGTGGTGATCAAATTAATTAAAATCCTTTAAGACCTTTGACTAATTTTTAGGTTCCACAAAGGTATCAGCCTATGTCTAGGTCAAAATTCCTAGGTTCAAGATCTTGATTTTCTAATGTTAATCTTTACCTTTTAGTCCTTTAATTAACATTTACGATCATAACTAAGTGGGTACCAACACATAACATGCATTAAGATCACAAGAAATTAAATCAAGAAATGAATCTCGAATCCAATAAATAAAACTCAGTGTTCATCCATAATAATAATTACAAGAGCTACTCTCCCAAATCCAGAATAAGAAAACTACTCACTCATGGTGAGTTCAGCAAATGTCATGATAAAAAGTAAAAACAATAAAAAGAGAGTTATGCAAAAGAAATAAATAGTAAAAATCTGTCTAAGGGGATGATACGAAGGAACCAAAGAGAGTTTGCAGCTTTGATCTTGTGGAGCTTCAGCTGGAAAACTTCTTTTGGTACTGATGTAGAGTCCGACAACAGCAGCCTTTAGCAGCAGTCCCGATGACAGTGACCGACCTCTTTTCCTGATGTTTTCTTTTCTATTTATATTGGTTGCTCTAGGGTTAGGTCATTTTGAGTCCAAAAGGCTTTAGGAGTCTCGTTCGAATCAGAAAACAGGAGGGGAATTCGAGTCAGAAAATAGGCTACAGCATAGTACACGGCCCGTGTGTCACTACACGGGTTCCGCAGAGTAGGGCCGTGTAACTTGCTGGAGGAGAATCGCGTGGTCTTGTTTTGGCATAGAAAGTTACACGGGTCTGTGCCAACTACACGGGCCTGATTACACGGGCCATGTACTGTTGTTCCCATAAGGTTCTTTAAGCTTGCGCCCGGCAGAGACTTACACGGGTCCCTACAGATTACATGGGTCTACTTACACAACCCGTGTACTTGTGTTTCACATCGATTCTCTTGACTTTCTTCTGGCAGGGAGTTACACGGGTCTATGGCTTGGTTTGCACGACCCGTGTACTTTGTATCAGCAACAATTCTTTGTCTTTTTACCTCTCCAAGCTTTCCTTTGCACTCTCATCCTTTGAGGTTTCACCCAAACACCTGAAATAATGTATGCAAATGTGCTTAAAAAATCTATACAATTCAAGTGTATCATATATGCACTTGTTTGCTTGGGAAACAACTTGGGTAGCTAATGGTTTATGAAATGCAGGCATGCCAAATACTGAGTGTATCAGCTGTGACTTTCTGACTTCTATCAAATGGTTGTGGAAACTTGACTAGACTAAACGCGGCTTCGTTAAAACTCACTTAGATCGAACACCAAAGTAAATGGAAATTGTATTGAGTTTGAGAAAAGTTGAGTACAAAGATTGAAAATTAAATGCAAGGCATGGAAAATTAAAAGATAGATAAATTAAAGATAGATAGACTGCTAAAGTCTATTGTTGTTGTTGTTAAATTGATTGCTCTTTTGAAAGTTGCACTACAAATTTTATTTATAGCTATACCTGGAACATTCTGGAACTAAAACTATTTCCTTTTCGCATGTCTGAGTGGTTACACAACTACTATCCATGATCCCACCAACCGTTGGTAACCTTCTCTACAGCAGGTAACTTCCATCATAACTTGTCTAATCAGTTGATTAATCTACTCTAATAAAAATTTTAAGAACCACCAAAAAAATTAATAACATTTATTTTAGGCCTTTTTAATTAAATTAATAAGACAAAATTAATTAAATTAATTTCACAAAAAATTAATTTAATTAATCACATGCTTAAAAATAATTAATGAGCTTATTAAATTATTTTTGGTGTAAACAATTGGCCCCTACACATTGATTGGCCGATGAGGCCATTCTAATGTGGACAATTAATTTTCTCAAGACCTTGAACTTCACCTATTGCTCTATTAATCAGAAGATTTAGCGTGGAGCTTACCTACAGGTTACTAGTTCCTCTGCTAAAAATTTAAATTCAAATAAAATTCAATCTTTATGAAGTTTCCTAATCCCCATAGACTTTTATCAAAGTGTTGTCAACCTTTACCTTCTTAAGGTAATTATGACTTTCCCACATAAAGAGAAACTTACTTTCTCTTACCTTTACTACCATTTTATTTACTACAATCCCTTCTTCTCTTCCATTCCCTCTCAAACTCTCTCAACTTCATACCTAAAGCTTAAACTTACTACCATATACTCCTTTTAAGATCATAAACTCATAAAACCCAAAAATTTTCCTTTCCTTTCTTCTTTCTTTCTCTCCTTTTCAGCATGCCATCACCTCCATTACACGTTTCTTGTGCTTGCCACCATACCACAACTGACATCGGCCCTCTTTTAGCCATTCTTAAAGTCATTCATAGTCCACCACTAGCAAACAACCTTGCCGTTGGCTCTTGGGAACATCCTTGCATGAATTGAGTGCCTTCAGTCCATATTCGATGCATATTTATACTGTTCCTTCTTGTTTTCTTTTATTTCATGCCTTTTTTATACCAATTCTTAGCTTTAATAGCCATTTGTTGGTTAAATATTCACTAGATCTTGTATGGAAGTTGAAAATTTAAAGAAGTTTTGAGAGAAATTTGGGGCATTTTGAAAGAATTTATAGGTGCTATGGACTTTGTTTTTTATGAGTGAAATTGGTAGCTTTGTGCTATTGAGTTCTATTTGGATATTTGGATACAATGGGTAACTTGTTGGTGTTGTGCTTGTCATTAGTTTTGTGTTGTGATAATGTCATCCACCGTGCTCACCCGCTCAACCACCTGGCACAAAACTTGCCACAGCGTCTAGTGCTGCAACTGGTACCACATTTACCACTGCACTTATTACAACACCGAGCACTTCATCTGGTACGACACCTGGTACCACATTTATCATTGCACCTACCACAAGTACCAGTGTGGCACCTCCTCTAATGATATCTCCCTTAAGTATCTCTATTCTGAGACTTAGCACTTCTTCTGTCTTTAGAGTTTTCTCACCCCTCAGTTTCTTCATGTCTAACATTAACCCTTTTTCCATAATAGCTAGAGGTAATTTTTCCACTGCACCTGAACTTATACCAGTACTCCACTTAGGTAGAACTATGCTATTTATTGCTCTTGTGCTTCTATATTCTCCCTGCAGGTTGTGTTTGTTGCTTTTTCCAAGATCGGCCATTATTTTAATAGGTCAATTTTTTTGTCCCTTCCTAATGTAGGGGAAAATCTGCCAAAATTTTCTTAACAGGTGTTGTTATTTATTCTATAGGTGCTACCTCAGGATTTTTTCCTTTTTCATTTGGTAGCTCTTCAAGTGCTAGTCCCTTTACAATAGGTTCATTTATGATAATAAGTATTCTTACCTTATTTGCAACTCTTTTGCCCACTTCCCTTGATGTTCTTTAACTTCACTTTCATTCTTCCTTTACAGAACCTAGGTGTGGCCAATGTCAGCATTGGTCCTCTACATACTGCTACTGACTTTCTGGATCCTCCTTTCCCTCTTGGCAGAATTGATGAGCTACTTGCTTGGAAGACCTTGAAGGCTATTTTTATATCAAGGGTGATTAAATCTTAGTTGAGATACACGCTTGGATCGGTCGAGTTGATTGATAGCTTATCTCCCATATACTCCAGCATCTGGCAAAAGGCTGGTATTGAGAAGTTTATTTACTTAACTCATTTTGCACCTCCATTTGGTTTCAGATTCATATCAAGTTCTCTCTGATTTTGGTCTCACATCTGTAACTCCTTCATCCTTCCCATGGGATCCATGTCCATTACACTCAAGGATATCTACATGTTGACTGGTATACTAGTGACTGGTAATTACACACCCAGTTTAATCACAAAACCAAACCCAAAATATTAGCATAAGGGGAGGTTCACTTTTTACAATGCCCTGATTCAGCTAGGATAGGTACCATTACTATTGATCATATTATTTTCATCTAGTGCCTCCTTTCCAAGTACTTATTCTACCTTGCATTTGGCCAACCTTCTATTGAGCTCCTCCCTCTAGCCCATTTCATAGTCATAAGAGGTGAGTGCACCCTGGGGAGCATGTTACTTGGTTTTATCTATCAGACCTCAATAGTTGCCTATTTAGAGCCTCACCCCTTTCATGGTGCTTCAACTAATTATTCCTCTATACAAGGCCATTAATAAGTCACAAATAACCTGTTTCGTCAGGATAAACTTAAGAAACACTTACTCTCCCAAGTTGCCTCTATTATGATTGTGGTGAGTTTGATTTAATTCTTACTCTATAGGTATATCTCAATTTTCAATCTATCCTAATGTAGCATACACTTTTCAAAAGATCAAAAGGTCTTTAAAAGGATTATAATGGGGCTAAAGGGGTAATAATTTGGTTACCAATGAAGGGTTTTAAAGAGTGCAAATATAAAGATAGCATCTATGCAGAAAGTACTAAGTATACCAAGTTTATACTACAGATTTTGTATGGAGAGGAGGAGTTCTTGCCAAGTATGCTTTTTATGATTCTTATCGTGGGACTCTTTTTTTTTTTATGATATGTCTCTTGTGTCCTTTCCCCTAAACTCATCACTTTTGCTAGGTTGGAAGGGCAAGTCTTTCTTTGATTTCAATTGCACACTTGCACTTTTCTTGAGTTTTACACCCTCTCCTCATATTTTCTTTTGTACTTGATATACTTATCTTTCATGCATTAGGCTTCCTCAAAAAAGGTGAGGTAAGTGTTTAGGCTAAGGGCTAGGTTAGTATTTATTGGTAAACAAAGAAAATCATATAGGTAAAAATATAGGCTCAAGTTGGGTGCAAGGGATATATATTGTGACTATGGTTAAGGCTTAATTAGGCTATATCAAAGAATGCCTTAATCATCTCTTTATCAAGCATATGCTAGGATTTTGCCTCAATAGGTCCAAGAGATATGTTCTAGAATTAGTGAGGCATTTTTAGGTTTGCTTGTTTTTAAAAATTTTTTTGTTAATTTTGTAAGTTCAATGTGACAAATTAATAGCTATGAAAGAGTTTAACTAGCTATGAAAGAGTTTAACTAGTTTAACTCCACTCAGGTGATTTAACTTTTCACAAATAACATATTGAAGTCTTTTTGCCTATCCAAATACATTCATTCCTCAATCCCAGGGATTCAAATTATTAGCTCATCAAAATTTTGATTATAATTCTAAGTTAAAATCCTTTTGAGAAAGTTCAGAATTTTCAAAGTTTTGCAAAAAATTTTCTAGATTTTATGGATTTTTTATATTCAAGTACAATACGGATATAATTAAGTAATATAATGAAATACAATGAGTAATTGTATAAATTCATGAGTGCACCCCCAAACTCAGAATTGGCATTGTCCTCAATGGCAAATAAAATAAGCAAAGGAAAACAACATAAAAATGTATGAAAAAGAGCATGTTATTTACTAAGATAAAGAGTATAGGCAAACTGAACAAAAGTAATCATGGACCTAAATGTTAGAGGCTTAAGCTAGTACATTATATCAAAAATAGCCTAGTCTATGGTCCTATAACTAAAAGCTCTCGGAAGGTGAGGAAGGGCCATCTGCATCATGGTGCTCTAATATCATGTCCAATTTGTTATAGGCCTCTTGGAGACTATCTTCCACTGTGCGAAGCCGATCCACAACAGTGGTTTCCAATGTCCGCATCCGAGCATCAATTGTGGCTTCCATCCTTTGTAAGAATGCAAGCATGGGGTTTGTAAGGGGCAGTGTGTAGGGAGAAACTCTAGCTAGGGATCCTTGCAAAATGCGATCTGGTTCCTCCTATTGCCATTGCTGTTGTGCTGCACTGGAGGATTCAGCTCTTTCTCTCCCTCGTGGTACTACTTGGGGAATGACATTCCCTTCAGCATCAATTAAGAGGCATTGGTCCCCTACTAGCTTGCATATCCCCATGGAGATACAAATAGTCTGGTCAATCCAAGAGGCACCAGCGATGGGGTGTAAGCGGACACGGGTAGGCACAAACCTAATGTGGACAGCAATTGCTGTGATCAAGCTACCTACTGCAATGTTTCCCGTTGCTTAGTGTGATATCCTTTGAAAGTGGTTGCAGAGGAAGCAGCCAGTACTATAGTGCTGGCCAGTTACCATGCACCAGAGGAAAAATAGTTCATTGGCTTTTACCACGCCTAAACTGTCACTGCATCCCATGATGGTGTGGGCAGTGAATCGATGCATATAACGTAGAGCGGGGCTTGCTAATCCACTAGATTTGAATCTACTAGAGTTGTTGATTTCTTAGTTTGGTGCTATGGATCACCAAAACTCGATATTGTTGTAGACCAATCTGTTCTGCGGGATTTCTTGGTGTCCTGACCTATCAAAACAAAAGATGGCATTAAACTCATCCATGTTCAGGATACGGTTGACTCCCAAGAGGTGTAATGTGATCCTCCCCCTATCACCTCTGTCGGTGGCCTAAAGGGTGGCTTGGAAACTTCCTAGGAACTCCAAGGTGGTGTCCCTATAGGCAGGGTAGTGGATTTGGGCAAAGCGAGTCCACCTAATGTTGTCAAGGAGGATGTCGACCTCTGTTTTCAACCCCAATCTCTTCAATAGGGCAGTATCCATATATTTTGTGGATGAAATCTTGTGGTCATCAAGCCTAGCACATAAATCTCAGTGCTCGGTATTGCGGAAGGGCCAGGAATGGAGAATTCTAGTGTTGGTGGTTGTTAGGGTTATGGAGGTTGTGGTTGTAATTCTTATGGTGGTGCTTGGTGAGTTCTTGGGCATTAGGGTGGAGGTTGAGAGGGTGAGGAAGGTGAATCATGACTTCCTTATGATAAAGAGTCAACTCTAACTATAGCTCTCTTTCTGGGTGCCATGAAAGAGGAAAGGATGAAGAGGTTTTAGGGTTTAGAGAGGGGAATCAAGATTTAAAAAGAAAGTTTGTGAGGAATTCTTTAGAAAGAGGAGAATTTATAGGAGTTAAAGGGGTAGGTAATGGTTAAAGGGCATTTAAATGGGCAAAGATGGCATTTGGAATTGTTTTCTCGCCTCTCTGGTGCGCCTTCTATGATATTTTACATGGGTCTATGTATCACTACATGGCCCTACCCATGTAACTTTCTATTTTTCTTAGTTCAGTTCTTGGGTAAGTACGCGGGTTGTGTACTATTACATGGGTACCCCGTGTAACTTTTTGCCTAAGCATTCCTTTGTTTCCTACTTTACACGGGGCCGTGTTATGAGGAAAAGAGGCTCGTGTAAGTTTTTGCCCTTGGTTGTCCTAACTCTGCTTTTTAGGTCCTCTAGTTACACGAGCCGTGTGTCTTCACACAGGGTGACCCATGTAACTTTCTAGAGTGCCTATACCTATGAGCTTTTGAAGTCCAGAATGTTACACGAGGTGTGTACCATTACATAGTCTGACCTGTGTAACTTTTTGGGCAAAAGTTTCTAAGCTCTCTAAGGGTATTTTCTTGTTTTAATTCTCCAAAGGTTATGCTAACTTGTTTATTGTGAAAGAATTGAATGCAATTAAGAGTTAGCAACAGAATACTCCCTTGTTTTGTGGTTTCCTTTCTTGCGTGGATTAGACTTAGTGATCTCCTCTCTCTTTCTGTGTTCTTCTTATCGTATGTGTAATGTAAAGAGTGGGGTGCCTAGAAAATGAGAAAAAATAAATTATAAAGAAAAATGTAAAAGCCTTGGGTTGCCTCCCAAGTAGCGCTTGTTTATAGTCATTAACTCAACTGTCTTTGAACTTTATGATTGAATTAGAGGATTGCTATAGGATTGTGTGAATCCTTTCTCAATTGTATCTCCTGATAAGTATGGCTTCAATTTATGCCCATTAACTTTGAAGGTACAGGAGGTTTCGCTCCATATTTCTACAACTCCATGAGGGAAGATTTTAGTGACCTTTGAGGGTCTGGACCATCTTGACCATAGCTTTCTTCGGGAAGAGCTTTAGTCTTGAGTTGAATAGCAGGACAAGGTCTCCTTCTTTGATTTCCTTTCTGATTATGCGCCTATCATGCCATCTTTTGGTCTTGTCCTTAAAGATCTTGGCATTCTCGTAGGCGTTTTGCCTAATTTCATCCAGATCATTGAGTTGTAGAAGCCTCTTTTCTCTAGTAGCTTTCAAGTCAAAGTTCAGGGTTTGAATTGCCCAATAGGCCTTGTGTTAAAGCTCGACTGGGAGGTGGCATGATTTCTCGTAAACTAAATGAAAGGGGTTGTTCTAATGGGAGTTTTGTAGGCAGTGCGGTAGGTCCATAATGCATCATCTAGTTTCAAAGACCAATCCTTCCTTGAATGATTAACCATTTTCTCAAGGATTTGCTTTAGTTCCCTGTTTGAAACTTCCACTTGACTGCTAGTTTGGGGGTGGTAAGGTGTTGCCACTTTGTGAGTCACTCCATACTTCTTTAGTAATGCCTCAAATTGCTAATTGCAGAAGTGACTTCCTCCATCACTAATGATTGCCTTTGGTGTGCCACATCTTGTGAAGATGGACTTCTTAAGGAATTTGGTTATCACTCTGGCATCATTTGTTGGTGTGGCTATTGCTTCCACCCATTTTGATACATATTCAACACCAACCAGAATATACTTGTTTCCAAATGAAGATGGGAAGGGACCTATGAAGTCTATTCTCCACACATCAAACAGCTCTATTTCAAGTATACCGTGCAGTGGCATTTCATTCTTTCTTGAGATGTTTCCTGTTCTTTGGCATTGATCACATGTTAGTATAAAGGATTGCGCATCTTTGAATAGATTTGGCCAGTAGAACCCTACTTGTAAAATTTTAGCTATTATTTTTATTGTGCTTAAATGTCCCCCATAGGGTGATGAGTGGCAGTACTGTAGGATACTCTTTACCTCCTCTTCTGGTATGTATCTTCTTATTAGATCATCATAACATCTCTTGTATATTAGAGGTTCCTCCCATGTGTAGTATCTCACATAATGCAGGAATTTCTTCCTTTGCTGGTAGGACATATTGGGTGGCAAAACCTTGCATACAACGTAATTAACGAAGTCAACATACCAAAGGGCTTAGGAGATTACAAACAAATTCTCATATAGAAAGGAATCATCAATTCGCAGGTCGTCAAAGCTATCCCCATGTTCTTTTCACTTGAGCCTAGATAGATGGTCAGCTACCACATTCTCGACCCCCTTTCTATCTTTAACTTCAAGGTTGAATTCTTACAAAAGTAGAATCCACCAGATCAACCTTGGTTTTGCTTCTTTCTTATTCAGGAGGTACCTAATGGCAGCATGATCGGTGTAGATGACAACTTTAGAGCCAACCAAATGAGATTTGAACTTTTCAACTGCAAACACAACAGCTAAGAATTCTTTTTCTATAGTTGACTAGTTGACTTATGCATCATCAAGCATTTTACTTGTATAGTAGATGGCATGAACTTTCTTGTCTTTTCTTTATCCAAGCACTGGCCCTACTGCGTAATCACTTGCATCTCACATTATCTCGAATGGCAGCTCCCAATCTGGTGGTTGCATTATTGGTGCTGAGATAAGGGCTTCTTTTATCCAGCAAAATGCAACAAGGCAACTTTCATCAAAGTCAAAGGGAACATTTTGATTTAGCAAATTAGTTAATGGCTTAGCTATTTTGGAGAAATCCTTTATGAATCTTCTGGAGAAGCCTGCATGCCCCAAAAAACTTCATACTTCCTTGACCAATGAAGGTGGTGGCATTTTTTTAATGATCTCTATTTTTGCCTTATCCACTGCTATTCCTCTTTCTGAAACTAGGCGCCCAAGGACTATGCTCTCTCTTACCATGAAATGGCATTTTTTCTAACTAAGAACCAGATTTGACTCTTCACATCTTTGAAGCACTTTAGAAAGATTAGTTAAACATTCATCAAAGCTAGTTTCATAGACAGAAAAACCACCCATAAAAACTTCCATTATATTTTCAGTATAATAAAAAAAAATGGCCATCATGCATATCTGAAAAGTTATGGGGGCATTACAAAGACCAAAAGGCATTCTTCTATGTGCAAATGTTCCATAAGGGCAAGTGAATGTGGTTTTTTCTTGGTACTCAGGGTGAATGGGAATTTGGAAGAATCTAGAATACCCATCTAAATAACAGAAGTAGGAATGTTTAGCTAGCCTCTCTAACATTTGATCTATAAATGGAAGAGGAAAATGGTCTTTCCTGGCACTATTTAGTTTTCTATAATCAATGCACATTCGCCAACCAGTGAAGACCCTAGTAGAGATTAATTCATTATTGTCATTTTTCACTACAGTTGTCCCACTTTTCTTAGGTACTACATGCACTGGACTAACCCATTTGCTATCAGATATTGGGTATACAATACTTGTATCTAATAGTTTCAAATTTTCATTTTTTACTACTTCTTTTATGTTAGGGTTTAGTCTCCTCTGGTGTTCAATAGTGGGCTTACTATTCTCTTCCATAGGTATTCTATGCATACAAATGGAAGGGTTGATTCCTTTGAGGTCTTCTATGGTGTACCCTATAAACTTACTACGGGTCCTAAGTTTCCCTAAGAGTTTTTCCTCTTCTGTAAAATTCAGATTAGCATTTAAAATGATAGGATGTTTAGAATTAGAGTCCAATAATGCATACCTTAGTGTAGAAGGAAGAGGTTTTAATTCTACCTATTTTGTTTCTTCTTGAAGATTGTTCTTGGGTTGCTCTTTCTGTAGATTTTCTACCAGGAGTGCTTGGGCCAAAGGTAGAGGTGGATTTACCTCAAGTAATTCTGCTTATGCTGTAATTTCTTTGTTCTCATTCTCCACTGTGTGGCCATGTATTATACAAGCTTCAAGAGGATCTTAAGGATATCTCTTTTGAAATTCTTCCTCCACCAGCTTGTTTATGATGTTAACCCTCAAACATTCATCAGGTTCAATATTTTGCTTTAGTGCTTAGAATAGGATGAATTCTACCTCTTCATCCCCTACTTTGAGAGTTAGACGCCCATTCTTGATGTCTATGATTGCTTCAGCAGTTGCCAAGAAGGGGTTTTCCCAAAATAATAGGGATTTGGACATTTTCCTCCATCTCCAGGATAACAAAATCTACTAGAATAAAAAATTTTCCCACTTTTATGAGGATTTTTTCTAAGATGCCAATTGGGTACTTAACAGATCTGTCTACTAATTATAAGGAGATGGTAGTTGGTCTCAGCTCTCCCACATTCAGCTTTGACATATAGATAAGGGCATTAGGCTTACGCTGGCTCTAAGGTCACAGAGGGCTTTGTCAATATTCATATTGCCAATTAAGCACGATATGGAGAAGCTTCCAGGATCTTTCAATTTTGGAGGCAGTTTATTTTATAGGATGGCACTACATTCTTCTGTTAAGGCAACTGTCTCATAGTCCTCCAATCTCCTTTTCTTGGAAAGGATTTCCTTTAAAAATTTTGTGTAGGAAGGCATCTGAGATAACCCTTCTGTAAAAGGAATGTTGATGTAGAGCTTCTGCAAAACTTCTAAAAAATTTTCAAACTAATTATCCAAGTTAGCTTTCTGGAATCTCTGAGGAAAAGGTAAGGGGGGGTTGGTAAGGTTCTGGCAGTTTCTTTTTCTTTTTTTTCCTCCTCTTCCTTACTTTCCTCAGCTTGCTTCTCTTCTTCCTATTATTGAATGTCATGATTTCTAGGAATTTCTTCTTTCTGTTTTTGCTTCTCTTCTAGTTCTTGTAGTGTCCTTCCACTCCTCAATGTGACAGCTTTGCAGTGTTCTTTGGGATTCATCTCAGGTTGACATGGTAATTTTCCACCTTGTTTGCTTGAAAAACTAGCCAGCTGAGCGATCTGATTTTCAAGCATTTTATTGTGGGTGGCTAGTTGATCCACTCTAGAAGCTAATTGCTTAATCATCTCATTTTGTTGTTGCTATGCTGCTAAAAAGCTTTCCATCATAGACTCCATAGTCAACTTTGATTCTGCCTGTTGAGGTTGAGGAAGTGGTGGTTGTTGCATCAGATTTGGTCCTCTGTTCTTGAAACCTTGTGACCTCCCTTACCTGTCTACAATGTAGCAGAGTAAAGTGTGCCACATTCGGTGCCGAAGCACCCTATCTAATCTTGTCCTGTCCATTGTTAATTTTAAACTTTATAGAAAACATGTGGTAAATTTTTTTTTATCACAAATTATTTCTGTGGAAACCCGGGCAGAGCCTCCTTTGTTTTATTAGCATATGGCGGGTTCTAATATTTACCTGTTAAAAATAATTTCATATCTATCTCATATTTCCATATACATCATGTCATTCATAAATTTTCATGTAATTTCAAGAAAATAATATAACACATTCATTTGAAAATTTATATACAAAAGCTCACAGCTTTATTTATAATCCAAAAATATAATTACATTTTATTTACAATGGTCAAAATAAATTACACTGTATCTACTTATGTACAATAAACAAAATGCAAAATCTAATAACATGGGCCCTATCAAAATAAACACTGCTGAGATGACTAGTAGACACTATCATATCTGGTTAAATCTCTATCAGGGCACTACTGTTGCGATTGCTGCTGTGGCTACGGCTGTGTCTGATCTCCAATACCTACACGATGGAAAACTAACGCGCTAAGCGAATTGCTTAGTGGTGCATAACTTTAAGGGAAAAATAACTGAATAATTAAAAATAATAATTCTAGGCTAATTTCATAAATTCTAAGTCTTTATAGATTTATTTAACTTTGGGATCAATTTATTTATTAGGATTTTATCTATACATTTATTTCATTTTTAGTCTCATTAAAATCATATCAGTGCCCAAGTAACCTATAACAGACTATAAAGGCTGGATACACGGGAGTATACTGGTTAGACAACCATATGTCTACCCTGTATACAACTGTCATGTCAGGCACAAGGCCAGCAGGCAGGCTTTTAAAGCCAGAAATGAAATTAGGCTCAATGGCCAACGGGCAGGCATATAGCCTGTAGAACAATCATATCAGACATATTTTATCGATCAATGATTATTCATATAGGCAGTACTGCTATCTGTAGTCCCTAATTGGTATACCAATCGATCCAAACTATATACATAAGCCTAGGTTTACTTTGGGCAATTAAGCATTATCAATTACTTATTAGAAATTTCATGTCACTTTGTAGTGGGAAAGTGGGTCCCACATACCTATTTTATGTAATTTAATGTTTAGTAACATATTAGGGTTAAAACTCTACCGTAAAATAAGTTGTCTTATGAACCTTTCTTTAGGTTCAGTTTTAATGTCTTAACTTTACCTATCAATTTGATCACTTTGTGGCCACTGTTTGGCTATACTTCCTTCATGGAAGTTAGTCCTCTATGTTTTGTCTTGTTTTCCATTTTTGAATAATGTCATTTGGATTTTTGGAACTCAAGTTATGGTCAAATAACCATAATTGGTTCATTTCCTAATTCTGGATCCTTAGATAGGTAGATTTTGGAGTTACATTTTACCAATTTAATTGGACATGTTTCAGTCACATTTTAGGCTTAGTGTTCTTCATATAATTTGTTGCCCTATGTCTTATGGTCACTTAAAATTTTGGATTGCAATTTTTCAAGTTTTGTAGAATTACTTATAGCCAAATCACTGGCCTGGACTCAAGTACCCTATGCCAACAGGATCCCAGTTTAGGTTAGTGGCTTTGACTCAACTTTTAGGATTCTTACATTCATAATTTGAGGAAAGTGTCTAAAACAAGATTGGATTCCTATTTCTTAGGTTTCCAGACCAATATGGCTAATCCCAATTGGAGTTTAGTAGTGAGAGATATAACTAAAAGACCATTATGGGGTCAAGTGGTTGCTTAGGCAATTTCTAGAATTTGCATACTAATTTTATCTAACCAATTGACCTAGTTTCCTTGATTTCTGACTTTTGGTCAAAATACCAATATTGTAGATTGATGTCTTGTGGAAATTTTGCCACTGACTTCATTGCATTTAGATTTCGTTAGACCAAGTTATGGCCTCTTTGCCAAAACTAGTCAAGTAAGCCTAAGTCTAGCAATTTCTAGGCAATATGATTCTGGACAGTTTTGTGACCTAATTTGGGCCAACAATTTGGTTTGGTAAGAGACATTTCTGGCCTCTGTATCCTTCATAAAAGTTGTAGTTCTATATCTAAGCTTTCCAATGGTATAAAATTTAGGTCATTAGGACCTGTCTAGAGGGAGTTATGGCCAAATGAATGTGTATTGTTTATTCGGTCATTTTTCTGGGGTCAATATTTGGTCATCCGGATTGGGATAACAATTTGGTCAAGTTATGGGCAAAATTTGGGCATGGTTTCTTCATGAAAAATGAAGCATTTTAGGTCTAGTTTCATCTCCAATTAGCCTCATACCAATTGAAGCAACACAATTTTAGTTGTGGCTCAAAATATTCACTAGATCATATAGTCTCAAACCTACATGGAAAATATACACTTCCAATTTTCATTTCCTCCAACTCCCAAACTACAAATTGACATTCATGGCACTTCTGACATCATCAATTCATCTCAACACAATCAAATTTTAGCAATTACATAAAGTCTCTATAACGCCCTCACTTTAGGTAGTTCCATACATTCTACTGTTCCGGTGACTAAGAATGTCTGGAACTATAATTAGACTAGAGTGAGGTGTCATAAATAATTCAAATAAGTGTAAGAAAAACTAAGGAAAAATTTTAGAAATGAAATACAAGAAAGTTAAATGAGCCGGTGTCCCGGTGATGGGTGACCCTAACGAGAAGTAGCGGTGAAGATAGCTAGTAACCCTAAACTCAAGGGAAATCTCGTGAAATAATTTCTGGGATGTCAGAGAAGAGTTACGGAGCTCTAGGTAGCATTAGAATGCTAAGAAAAGGGTAGGAGAATTTTATCAATCGGTACAGACGATTTTGGCTCCTTAAACCAAACGAAGGGCATTTTGGTCATTTCGCCTGCAGAGACGATTTTTGACCAACTTGTCCATTTAAGTAAGTGAATTATATGACATAAAATATGAATAAATATTGCTAAAAATTAAATTGAAAATGAGTAGGAAAGAAAAGAAAAGAAAATTAATAAAAATTGGAATTATGACATAAAATGATGTCATTTAACATGCCTCCACCAATCACAATTCAACAACACACTTAAATTTCTTTAAAAGGGGAAAAATAAGTCAAAACTAAGAAAGCAAATTCTATTTCTTCTTCCTTGTTCAGCCGAGACCCATATCCCTCTCCATACCTCCATTTTTGCTTCACCTTCTCACTAGAAATTTCTTGTAAAAATCCCATTAAACCACTTGCTTGTTTCGCTAAAATTATTCCTTATACCTTAAACATCCTCTAGACAGTAAAAAGAAGAGAAGAATTGAAAGTTTATCAAGTTGGAAATTTCATGAAATAAGGTTAGTGCCATATTTCTTACCTTTATTCCCTTTTAAGCATGAATTCAAGTTAAGTTAGGTTAGAAATTGGTGAAAAATGAAGTAAATATGCATGCTTAGGTTTCATGGAATTTTGGCCAACCTTATGGGAGTGAGAATTTGAGGGTTTTGATGGATTTGACTGGTTTAGAAATGGTGTTTGATGTGTAGACATCAATTAGAAATTGATTAGTATGCCTAATGTGATATATGTTATATAAATCTTGAATTGGAGCTAGGGTTTGATATAAAAATTAGGAATTTAATGATATGTTGATAAATTGTTAATTTTGAGACCAATTATGGTCTAATTGAAGTGCATGGAATGTGATTTGCGGATGGTAGTAGTGTGGGAAAGTGGTATTGGAAGTGTTATTTTTATACAAGGAATTCTAGACCTATAAGTTCAGTGTGTTTAAATGAACATAAGTAGAGCTAGACAGCTTCAATTGGTGTGAGGCTAATTGAAGATGAAATTTAAGACCTTAAGCCACATTTTTGGTGAAGAAATCATGCCCAGAAAATCAACCTAAGTTGCCCTCAAACTTGACCTAATCCGGGTAACATACATACTGCCCTGAAAAATTAACCAAATGAACAATGTTCATTTGGCCATAACTCAATGTAGAAATATCCAAATGACCTGAATTTTATATCAATGGAAAGATTAGATAATTTAGAACAACTTTCATGAAGAACACAAACTCAAATTCTGAACCTAACCAATTCAAATTGCTAGTCGAAGTTAGGACACTAAATCCGGTAGAACCAAATTTGCCCAGAAAATCTGGGTAAGGACCAATCCGGCCAGTTATGGTAAATTGACCATAACTTGAGCTATAAAACTCCAAATTGAGTGATTCATAAAGGAAATTAAAGAATACAAATAAAGGAACAACTTTGATGAAGAAAATTTTGCCAAATTTCCACTGTAACAATGACCCATAGAACAGTAAACTTAAGGTATAAAATCTGAAAATTTTGAATAACATAAAATAAGCTTTGAAATGGTATTTGTAATCAATGCCAACAAAAATAAATGCAAAATGTGGTATCTTGGTAAATTTAGGCTTAACAGATTTATTATGAATTAAAAAGTCAACTTTTGTGTAGGAATGGCCAAGTAAATAGTAACAACCAAAATTAATGGAGTGAAAGGTACCCCACTTAAATGATTTAATGAATGTTTAAATTATGTAAATGTGTAGATGAGGTTTGTATTCTCATCACAAATAGAACTTAGGGGATATTGTTAATTTAATTTGAAATGTGATTTATAAATGACTATAAATGAAATATTAAAGGTATAAAGGATGTGCAAATAATATTTGAGACTTAGGTTCCTTTTATGAATACAAATGAAAATACTTGAATCTAGGTACATATAAATGAAAATGCTTGAACCTAGGCACCTGTAAATTGGTGTAATAAATTAGCTAAATGATAAATAGATAGTGAGGTTGATATCCATGAAATGTTCATGGATTACTTGAAATATGAATACTAATTTATATAAATAGTGTAATGAATAAATGGATAATGTTAATGTATGAATGAGATATTAGTTCTCATTATTGTAGAAAGGAAAAATACTTTGAGTACAATGGTATATGAGAACCATTGTTGTGAATTGTGATCAACAAAAATGATATAGTGAATAAATATATGAATTATGATGAAGGCAAAATTTATGTAGAAATGTATTTTAAAAATTTATACCTCTGTTAGGAATAGAATTGAAATGTTATAAATTATAATTGAAATTTGTCATGAAATAATGAAGTCATAAAACACAATATATTAATATTTAATGGTACTATGTGCCCATGTATTGCCTAGACACGTGTGTCAGATTGGATAGATTAGCATGCTAATAGGGTATTATTTTAGCAGTACTGCGTAAGGCTTTATACCTGTATTCATGGCTTTATGTCCGCATTCATGGCTTTTATGCCCGATTATATGTTCTCATGGCTTTTAGCCATACTAATATGTTATCATGGCTTTTTAGCCATACTGATTGCATACGTGGTTGACGTTTTGCGTCCCATGGTATGACGGCCCGAGGCACTGCAGTGTCCAGTGCCAACGACCCGTTATCTAGTTTAGTCAGCCTGTCATAGGTTACCTGGGCAGTGTAAATCATTGAAATAAGTTAAGAATATTTGTAATTAAAAACATTAGAAAATGTTGAATGAAATGAGAAAAAGGATTAACAATAGAAACCTAACTGAATTAAGTAGTACAAAAAAAAATTTTCAGAATTGTAAGAACTGAAAATACAATACTCCTAGAATTAATCTGTATATCGAATATTATTACTGTATAAACTCAGCACTTCCAAAGAGGGACAAAATAGAATATAAGATAGTTGATATTAGAAATATCATACCAAATTTAAATTGATACCCGAGGATCTAAATTATACTTTAGAATTATACTTCAGTCTTTCTTTATTTGTATATATTATTTTCTTTGTTATATTATTACACCACTAAGCAGAAATGCTTAGCGCGATGGATTTGTTTCCTCGCGCAGTTACTGAAGGTAAAGCCCAGTGAATATTAAACAGAGATTTTGGAGTTCTGATCTGCTGAAGTGTCTGAAGTATTCAAGGTTGTCACATCTTCAGCAATACATGTAGATAGGGCCCATATAAATCATATTTTGTATTTTGTATAAAATGCTTAGATATTATATTGTAATGTAGATTATGAATAGGTAATTAATAGGAATGTGATGTGAATTAATAAATTAGCTTTTTCATATGTAGTTAATTTATATATCATGTAAATTATGAAATTATGTAAAATAAGGAAATCTAAAAATTTTGCTTATGTAATCTGAGATAGAATGAGATTGTATGGGTTTGAAGACAAAATTAATATATATAGATGATGCATGAAATGATAAGATTATTATTGTAAATATATTAATTTCAAGCAAGTGAATACTAAAATACGCCAAATGGTAATAGAAATAGGGGAAACTCCGCTGATTTCTCCTTAAAAAAATAATTGATATTAAAATATAACGAGAACAAATTATTAAAAGAATAAAGTAAGATAAGATAGAGTGCTTCGGCACCGAGTGTGACATGTCTTGCTTGTTAGTAATATGCCCTAGAGCATATCATTTAGTATGTATCTTGTACATGTCTAATTAATAAAAAAGGCATTTTCACTTTTCCGTTTACATAATATATTTATGTGTAATAAAAAAGGTCCATTGATATTTTGTTAGAAATTCTATTCTTAAGTTGTTAAGAATATGAGTGACAGTATTTCTAGCACAAAGTATCATAAATTAGTTCACAATCGAGGATACTTCACACAGGACATGACTTATCCAGAAAGATTGTACTCATGTTTGTTCCCAAGGTATTTATATTAGATATAAATAAGATGGAGTGGTTAATGGTTAAGTATTGCATATCTGAATTAGGTTTCAACCATTGGAGCAAAATGAGGAAGAAGATGAAGTTAGTGGATGCATTTTTATGCTATTTATACTCCACTAAGAATTAGTCTATTAATTTCAATACTTAAAGTTTTAATAATTCTAATAATTCTCCCTTATGTTTCATTTAATTACATTACATATAGTTTCATGTTTTCATGGGATTTTCAAAATTTTAATATCACTCATTTTAATGGACTTTTAGGTCAAAAGTCGACTTTAGGTGCCAAATGACCAAAATCCCCCTTTTCGGGTTATAGTCAAACTTTTTCGGTAATACCGACTAAATTCCTGACCTGACGGTTCCTTTAATTTTATACTATTTATTTCATTTTTATTTTCACCTGTACCAATTAAATAAATTTTCTTTGACATTTTCAATGTCATTTATACCTCAGTAAACCTTTAATTTCATCCCAAAAATTATTTCCTAGGGTTCTTCGCAGGTCTGGGGTCGTCAACTGTCTATGTAGTGACTTCCCAATACAGTCACCCATCGCCGTGGTTCCGGCTCATTTAACCTAGTTACATTTTATTTCTTTTATTTTTCTTTAATTTTTCTTGATCTTTATTTTATCAATTTATGTCTCCTCACCCTAATTTAAGTGTAGTTCCAGACATTCTGACTGTCCGAACAGACGTTAGTCATCGGAACAGTAGAACATACAAACTACCTACAGTGAGGGCGTTACAAACCTGGTGGTGGTGGCCTATATCCTTATTGTTTGTTTATGGGTTGGTTCTAAGAATTCTGCGAGTTGGACCATGAGAAATTTGGGTGATTCCTTCATCCAGGGTTATATGTATTGGAATATGGTCAATAGCCACTGGTTGAAGTTTCCTCCATTGTTCACATAGTTCAGCTGCTCTGTGGAAGGCTTGCTATAAAGACTACATTTTGAAGTTGTATGACCTCCTCCACAGCTATCACAAAATTGACTACTTATTCCTATTATATTGGCCTGCATTCTATCAAGTCTTTTGGTGAGTTAGTCAAACTGGGCGTTAATCGTAATGAATGCATTCAATTCTAGGACTCCTGCTGTTCTTCTTGCATCTCCCCTTTCATTTGACCACTCAAAATTATGGTATGCAACCCTTTCCAGTAATTTCAAAGCTTTGGCTACCGTCTTCTCTATAAGGTCTCTTCCTGCAACTAAATCAACTGAACTACTTATGGATGGTAGCAAACCATTGTAGAAATTCTGAACAAGGAGCTAATCTTCCATGCCATGGTGGGGACATTCCTTTTGAAGGTCTTTATATCTCTCCCATGTTTCATAGAATGATTCTCCTTCCTTTTGCCTAAAGGTGTTCAGTTCTAACTTTAATTTTGCTATTTTTGCAGGTGGGAAGTACCTTGCTAGGAAGGCTTGTGAGAGACCTTCCTAGTTAGTGTAAGTACTAGCTGGTTGAGAGAGCAGCTACTTCCTTGCTTTATCTCTTAATGAGAATGGGAATGCTCGGAGTCGAATGGCTTAATCAGAGACTCCATTCATCTTAAAGGTATCCCATAGAGCGAGGAAGCATTGTAGATGATAGTGTGGATCCTCTATAGGTGATCCTCCAAACTGAGTTTACTAGATCATCTAGAGCCATGCTAGTTTAAGTTTGAAATTATTGGCCTCGATTATAGGCCTAGTAATGCTGGACTAGTATCCTTGAATATTAGGGGCTCCGTAGTCTCTCAGGGATCTTTGCCTATTATTGTTGTTATTGGCCATAGCTGGTCCTTCGATAGCTTCAGGTTCAGGTTCTGGCTCTTGATTTCTTCTTCCTATCCTGATGGTTCTCAAACTCTTTTCTATTTCAGGATCCAATTCTAGCAATTCTTCTTCAGGTTTGGTTGTTCTAGTCATGTACTAATTTCTGTCCCTAAAAGAAGAAAAAGATAATTTAATCTAAAATAATAAAAGGAATAAATGTTTAAATCAGCTAAATTGCCTATCGTCTAATATTACTAAACTCCCTAGCAACAATGCCAAAAACTTGTTTGCCTAGTTTTACAACTACCGCAAGTGCACGAATCGCTAACAAGTAATAAAGTGATGAGTAGAGTATCGTTCCCACGAGGAGTTAAAGGCGTAAGTACTAAACTACATAGGAATGTTAACTGTTTAAACTACCGAATGTTATAGAGGGTGAATTCTAAAGTAAGACAAATAACTGTTGAGAATTAAAGAAAGTGAATTGGGAATCTTAAGGAAAATTCTAATTTTTGGAACAATTCTAGAATTTCAGATTTCACACCTTAACTTTGTTATAGTTTTAATCTTGCTTTATTAATGGGTTGAGTGTTTATTTCTTTGATGGAAATTAATCCTGAGGTATCCTAGATCCTCTCTTAAGGTATCTACGGTGTATTTTAATTAGAGCTAAACCCTACTTTCGTTGGTGATTAGTCGTAATCAAAACCCTTTGAGATCTATGATTAATTTTAAAACTCTACAAAGGTTATTAGCATATCTCTAGGTCAGACTTCCTAGGTTCAAAATCTCGATTTTCTAATACTAATCTTCACCTCTCAGTTCATCAATTAGTATCTTAGATCATGACTAGGTGGGTACCAACACATAGCATAAAATAATAACATAAGAGATTGAATCAAAGAACAAAACTCAATTCCAATAAATAAAACTCAATATATATCCATAACAAGAGTTAAGAGTGCTACTCCCTCAATTGCAGAATTTAAGGAGTTACTCACTCATGGTGAGCTTGACAAACATAATGTAATAAAAGCAAAAGCACATAAAATCAATCTAAAAACTAAAAATAAAAGAACCAAGGGAAGATTCTGCAACTGTGATCTTGTGAAACTTTGGCTGAGAAGTCTGTCCTTAGCATTGATGTGATCCTTCTTTAAGATGGCTAGGGTTCCTCGGGAAGGCTTCTTTCAAAACTCTTCCCTTTTGTGTGTGTGTCTCTCAAAAAACTCTCCCTCTATGTTTTTTGCTGGCCTTTATTTATATTAGGTGCCTTACGGTTGAGTTTAGAGTTCACAAGGCATAACAAGTCTAATTGGTGTGCCAAAATAGGAGTTGCAGTCAGATTTAGAAAGTTACTAAATTGTAGTACACGGCCCGTTTGTCACTACATGGCCTGGGGTGTGTAAGTTACTAGAGCTGATAGCTTTTTTCGGATGGAGGACTGTAAGTTATACAGGTTGACTTACACGGCTTGTGTACTGTGCATGCTTTATTTACTTCTTCAAGCCTTAGCGACAGAAAGTTACACTGGTCTCTGAAGGTTACACGGACACCAAGTTACACAGCTCGTGTACTGTGGCTTTTCTGTACTTCTTTAAGTTTCACTAGGCAGCAGGTTACACAGGTCCAGGGCTGTGTTTACATGACCCATGTAAGGTGTATTAATAACTTGCCTTGCTTATAAAGTTCTTCCAAGCTCCCTCCTTTGGTCCTATGCCTCAAATTTCCTTCAAAACACCTAAAAATATGCAGAAAATATAGATTTTAGTGTGCATCAATGAAATTTACAAAATCTAATGAAATAATCAAATATGCATGCAATTACCTATCTAAATGCCATGAAATATTATACAATTATACTTAAAAATATCTATATAATACAAGTGTATAAGGTCACTTGAGGTCTGAGCGCTTGTTAAGGCGTTGGAGTGGTCTAAGAACCTACAATTACCTCTGCATTATTGACTTGCACTAATGCTTTGGATAGGTTAGCCATCTGCTCATTTCTCCTGTGGGTTGGCTTATACCTTTCTTTAGTCTAAACTCTGCCTTTATTAATATTGGCTTGGGAAGTTTATGGCAAGACTACCCTCTAATTTTCCTAACGCTCATGAATGTCGAATTAGATTCCTCTGGCCTAGAAACCTGGCCATCAAGAAGTAACATAGAAATTGGAATGTTATATTTTGCAAAAATATATTGTGCATTCAATTGATGACATTGCTTCATCCATGAATTGATGCCTTTTATCAAAGCATTCGAGATGGTTGATGCTAGTTCTTCCATATTGAAAACATTATTAACTGTTCCACTTCGCTCCTAAATTGGATCAGTTGGTAAGGTAAGTGCAGCCTCTGTTGCATTCAGAATCTAGACTTCTTCTCTTTGCAATGGTCGCCTTTCAAATTGTTCCACCATGAGCAGAACCTGCATATTTATACCAACTGCAGTAGGACTTCCCTCTGTGTCTTGAGACCTGATGGTTTCTTTGCATTTGGTTTTCGAAGGCATTAAGTTACCTACAAGTCAATGTTGCTGAATGCTAAAATGAGACCTAAGTCCCATTGGGCATGCCAAAAATTGCTTGCTTGTATAGCAACTTGGCTGGCTAATAGCTTAGAAAATGCGAGCATGCCAGATACTAAGTGTATCAGCTGTGCGCTTTCTAAATTCTATTAAACGGTTGTGGGAACTTGACTAGACTAAATGCAACTTTTTCAAAATCTCGCTTAGATCGAACTGTAAAGTAAATGAAAATTATATTGATTGTTAGGAAAGTTAAGTACAAAGCTTAAAAATTAAATGCAAGGCTTAGAAAATTAAAAGACATATAAAATATAGATAGATAGACTATTGGATTTTATTATTGTTATTATTGAACTGGTTGGTCCTTTGAATGTTGCACTACAGATTTTATTTATAGCTGCACCTGGAACATTCTAAAACCTACACTACTTCCCATCTACACGTCCAAGTGGTGACACAACTATTATCCATGAACCTACCAATCGCTAGTAACCTCTTTTGCAGTAGGTAACTTCCATCATAACTTCTCCTGTCGGTTGATTAATCTCCTCCAATAAATATCTTACTAACCGCTAAAATAATTAATAACTTTTATTTCAAGTCTCTTAATTAAATTAATACAATAAAATTAATTAAATTATTTTCATAAAAAATTAATTAATTAATTACAAATCTAAAAATAATTAATGAATTAATTAAATTATTTTTTATGTAAACAACACTTTACATTTACAAAACCCTAGTAACACCCCTATTTGCATATCCTGGTATATTTCACTATTCCGGTAACTGGTGTCGATCCGGATAATTTAGGAGATTAGAACAACACTTAAGACAACTAGATAAGCCCTGAACACAAATAATTAGTAATTGTTAATTGGTTAAGTATAAATAAGAAAAACAGAACACAAGAAGTTAAATGAGCCGAGAGTCACAACGATGGGTGACCTTCTCGGGAAGGACTGCGAAGTCAATTTAAACTCAAATTTCGAACCGTAAAATGTGACGCTGCAGTCCTTAGGACTATTGCAAACACAGTGGAAAAGAGAAAATCAAGAAAAAGAACTGTTAAGCCAGTCAAATAATTAGGTCAGGGATCTAGAAGAAATATTGAATTATTTGCAAACCAGGTCGAACCGGCGAGGGGTAATTTGGTCAATTGACCTCGAAAGCTGACTCCTGACCTAACTGTCAAATAAAATAGAAGAAAAGAAAATTTCATAATCGATAATTAAATTAAAGAACTAATGGAAAAATAAATAGAAAAAAAAAAAGAAAAAGGAAAAGTGGAAATTGGTGACATCATGCATGATGTAATAAACACTAATTAAAAAAAATAAAATTTGGAGAATTAGTGGTCTTCCATAAAGGATAAAAAATTAATAAAAGAAAAAGAAAAAAAAAAAGAAAAGAGAGTCATCTTCTTGCCGTCCCTCTCTCTCCCATAGCTCCTCCATGTGTAACCCTCCATTAAAGCTTGTTTCAAGCTTTAAAACCTTTACTAAACCCTAGTTTCTCCCATAACCACTTCATAAAACCTTATGTTTTGAGCTTTGAAAAGAAGATTGAAGAAGAAAGAAGAGGAGAAAATTTAAGGAAAGGGAGGTGGAAAATTCTGCACTAAGGTTAGTTATCCAAACTTGAAATTTTTGGTTTAATTCTTGTGTTTATAGTTGAATAAATTTAGAAATTAAGATAAAAAGAAACAAAAACAATTGTGAGGGACCAAACCTAAAATTCGGCCAGCCTATGGAAGGGAGTGATTTGCTTGTGTTTTGATTGAATTAATTATGTTAGGAAGCTTACTTGAGTGATGGAGTGATGTTAGTATGCTTTGAATTAGTTAAATGTAACAATTAGTGTAGTTAGGGTTTTGGCACATAGGGTTTGGAAGATAAAAATTTGGAGAAGTGGTCAAATAGTGTGTTTGACCTTGTTTGAGGTGAGAAATGGTCATTTGTGACCAATTGAGGTATGTTGGAAGTGTTGGAGTTGAATGGAAATTCGGATTGCTTAGGGCCATTATGTAGGCAGCAGGACCAAGTTCCCTTTCAGGGACCAAAACTGAGAATTTGCAAGCCCAATTGGTGTGAAGCCAATTGGGAATGAAACTAGACACAAAATGACATAATGTTCATTTAGGAATCATGCCAAAAAGTGACCAAAACCTAGTGAACAAATTGACCAAATCCGGATTAGGCAATCTGACTTGTACAAAAATGACTAAATGAACAGTATTTGTTCATTTGGCCATAACTTGGGCTAGGCAGGTCTAAATGACTTGAAATTTTACCAGTGGAAAGCTGAGATATAGACCTAAAACTTTTATGAAGAATACAAACCCAAATTATGCCCTAACCAAGTCATTTAGCTACCCAAAGTTGGTGACCTAAAACTACCAGAACCAATTTGGTGCCCAGAAAATCTGGGTAAGTCCAATCCGGCAGCCATGATTCAAATGGCTATAACTTGAGCTACAAAACTCCAAATGGAGTGATTCAAAAAGGGAAATAAATATAAGACAATAAGAAACAATTTCTATGAAGAAATAAAGAAATCTAACAGTAACATGACCAATGGAACAGTACAAAACATGACACCAAAACTGAAAATTTGCAATTTTGCTTAAAAGACCTAAGTTTTGAGAAAACGACCAAAACCAACAAAATTGGTGATCAAAATGTGGTATGTGAGGATAGTTGGAGTTCCCATACCTTTTAAGCATAAGAAAGTCAATATTTAGATATGAATAGTAACCTCAACATGAAAATTTGCAAGAATGTAAGTTTAAACATATTGGAATTAGTTATGGGAATTATTATGAAGCAAAGATACTGAGACACTATAAATTTTGTGTTTCAGCTGAAAAAGACCCGGAAGGTCTAAGAGACTGAGTCAAGGCCTAGAGGCGACTCACGTCAGGTTTGTGCACAATAAACCTTATTTGAGCATTTTGTCATTGAAAAATTGATTTAGTATGATTTATGAAAATTTGATGTTAATCATGAATTGTGTTGCCACCTTGTGAATGAAACTATGACTTTGGAAATTTAGGATTTCTCATGAATTATTTGAATAAAATGTTTGAAATTTATTTTTGATTCACACTAAGGATGACAGTGCCTTATTATTCCTCCTCCATTTACGGGGTGAGATTGATTATTTTTCTCCCTCTCCGGTTTACCAGTTGAGGTTGTAGATCGGATGAGTACTCATTAACTAGCTAGCCACCTCCCTCATTGATTTCGATTAGTGGGGTTGTAAATCCCTTTGTCATGGTGTACAACACGGCATTGATCGGAAATTTTATGTCATGGCTTAAGTTGTGTATGAATTGGCAACACTATGTTTATTAAATTGTTTGACCAAAATTGTGCTATAATGAGTTTTGATAATTTGTGAAATGTAATTGTGAAATATTTAAATTGTGATTTATCAATGAATGTTTTATGTACTGTATTTCAAATTTTTATTGTGCACCACTGAGTATTTTTATACTCAGCGATAGCTTATTTTGCTGTTGCAGATAGGAGCAAGGAAAAAGCAGCAGAGTAAGCTGCTAAACTGGAAAAGCCTTCACTGATTTTGTACGGGTATTATTTTATACCCAATGTAATTTAGTTTGATGTAAATAAATATTGTTCATATGTATTAATGTAAAGTTGAGCAGTTGTATTTATAAATTGTAATAATATTATTTTTGGATTTTATATCTGTAAATTAAACTTGTGAATGTAAATTAGCTTTATTGAATGCAATGTTGATGGAATTATTTTGAAATGGTTTGATTTGAGAATTTTGAGTTGATTTGGGTTGGGAGTTGTGGAAAAATTTATTGGAAGTGTTTTTCTCAGGTATTTGAAGAATTATTTTCTCAAAATACAGACGGCACTCTGCCAAAATTTTTATAAAATTTGCGGAAAAATAAAATGGGACAAAAATTTTAAGTAGTTTTAAAACTTCGAATAAATGATTTTAATTCCTACCAAAATTCTTACCACTTCCAAAATGTAAGAAAATGGTTTTAAAATCCCTTGTAGGATACTTAATGAGTTATCGATAGGTGAAGTTCGGTAGTTCATTAGGTATTCTACCGGATCATATCATGCCTTACAGAGGGGTGAGGTGTGACAACCCTACTCTATTTTACACTTTGTAACTTATTTTTTAGCAATAATAGAATAGCAAAATTATATTTAATGTAGCCAATTCTTACAATCATTTTGATTCAAAAGTCAATTTAGTTGCACTTTTGAATGATACACCTACACATTTGGTAGCCCACATTTATTTTTCAAGCTATCAACTAGCAAAATTTTTTCACAACGAAAAATTTTTGGCATGTTCTGTCACAATCGTCTTTCCCTTAGGACATAAGTCACTTGAAACCGAATTGTCAGAGTTTCCTCAAAGTAATTAACTATAAGTACCCACTATAAACATAATTTTCTCAAATGACAAATAAATAAAAAAAATAACCAATCAATTTATATATTAAGATAATAAAACAGAGCAATAAGGTATGCCAATATAGAATACTAGTTTTTAGCTAAAATTTTCTCATATGTACATAATCTATGTAGCCTTTGAAAATTTATGAGTAAGCATACCACGAATATAGTCATTCTATTATACCAATAGTCAAACCAAATGTTAAGTATATAAAAGACATCAAACTGAATAAAAGGGCATACCTAGTAAGTGGCATCATTTAAATAATAAAACAATGTTATCAAAAGGCAATAACTAAAAACTTAATTGTACTTCCGCAATATATATAAAGGAAAAGACAAGGGAAAAGAAATTATTAAAAGCAAAGAAAACAAATTTACCTACCTTGGGCCACACTCGAGGCTGCCTACATTTCTCCTAAAAAGAAGGATCAGGTCCACGTAGCTCTTTAATTATTTAGAAAGGACAATCTATATATATAGATTGTCCTTTCTAAATAATTAAAGAGCTACGTGGACCTGATCCTTATATATATATATATATATATATTCTAATAAGCATAGAACAAAAACCTCAATTATAGCCAAATTTCAACAAAATCTCAACATCATCTCTCTCATGAAATTGGACATTCCCTCTATGAGATCAAGTATAAAGAGTAAAATGAAAACTTAGCCAGCATCCAAGTTATCAAAATCAATCCTTGTACACTACTAAAAAACTTGACCAACACAAGGTGTAACGCCCTCACTTTAGGTAGTCCGTACATTCTACTGTTTCGATTACTAATGTCTATTCAGATAGCTAGGATGTCTGGAACTACACTCAAACTAGAGTGAGGAGGCATAAATTGACTGAATAAAGACTAAGAAAGAATAAAACAAGCAAAGTGCAACTCAGTTAAACAAGCCGGGGTCACAACGATGGGAAATCCTAATAGGAAGCTGCTATGAAGATTGCTAGCAATCCTAAACTCGAGGGAAACTCTGTGACATAATCACTGGGACTCGAGTAAAGAGTTACTGAGGGTTCGATGATAATAAATTGCTAAGAAAACCCAAGAAAAATTAAATCAATTGGTACAGATGATTTTAGCCCGTTAAGCTAAACGGAGGGCATTTTGGTCATTTCACCTTCAGAAATGATTTTTGGCCAACTTGTCCAATTAAGTAAATAATTTATATGACATAAAATATGAATAAATATTGCTAAAAATTAAATTAAAAATGAGTAAAAAAGGAAAAAAAAGAAAATAAAATAAAATTTGAATTATGACATAAGTATTAAGTCTCCATGATGTAATAAAAGGCCCTCCACCAATCATATTACAACAAACACTTATAAATTCAATTAAAAAAAGATAAATGAGACAAAAATGAAAAACAAAATCTGCTTCTTCTTCCCATACATCAGCCCAACCTCTCTCTACCTAGAAATCTCCATTGAAGCCTTCATCCGAAGCTTGATTCCCACTTGAATTCACCATAAAACCACTTGTTTTCTTCACTAAACTTAATCCTTGCAACTAAAGCAAGCTTGAGGTAGCAAAAAGAAAGAAAAATTAAGAAGTTTTGCAAGCTAGGGAATTGCTCACACAAAGGTTAGTGCCTAAACAAGTTTCTTTCTTCTTTAACTAGCTTAGGCCTGTTAAGTGTAAATTTTATGAAATTAAAAGAAAACTTGGAGTATGTAGAAATTTGATTTTTGGCAGCCATGATGTAAAGTGAAAATTGATGCTTTTCATTGATATAAACTAGCTTATTGATGTTGATTGATGAGTTTTTATATATGTTGGAAGTGAAATTGCATTGAGTTTGTTTGGTGTTGGGAATATTGAGTTAGGGTTTTGACCTAATTTTGGTACTTTTACATTATGGCTTAAAATTGAGTATGTTGAGATGAATTGTTGATCATTTGAAGTGTTATGAATGTGAAATGAAGTTTGGGAGTTGGAAGGATTTGAAATTGGGAGTGCAATTTCTCTTGCAGGAAATTCGGACCTATGAGTTCAGTAAGATTTTTGAACCATAAATAGAGTTGTGTTGCTCCAATTGGTATGAGACCAATTGAAGATGAAACTAGGGTCATAATGCCCCATTTTTCATGAAGAAACCATATCCAAAAACTGTCCCTAACCTGGCCTAGAATTGGCTTGAATCCGGGTAACCCTAATCTGGACCTGGAAAAATGACCAAATGAACAGTAAATGTTCAAATGGCCATAACTCACGCTAGGAAGATTAAAATGATCTGATTCTTGAACCATTGGAAAGGTTAGACATAGGAGCACAATTTTCATGAAGAACATAGAACCCAGATCTACCTCTAACCAAGTCAAATTGTTAGCAAAATTTAGATCAACAAAACTGTCCAGAACCAATCTGCCCAAAATTTGTTGGACTTAGGCTCACCCGACCAGTTTTGGCAAAATGGCCATAACTTGGTCTATAATAATCCAAATTCCATGAAACCAATGGCGCAATTTCCACAAGACATAGATATACAATATTGATGTTTTGACCAGAACCCATAACCCAAGGGAACTAAGTCAAATTGTTAAAAAAAAATTAGTACACCAAATCCTGAAATTTGCCTCAACTACCACCTGACCCCAGAACAGAATTTATATCATAACTTTCACTAGGAAATCCCAAATGGGATGACTCAAACTATTCTGGAAACCTAAGAGATAAGGCTTCAACTTTGATTCAGAAACATTTCTCAAAATTTGAGTGTAAGAACCCTAAAATGAGAGTCAAAGCCACTGACCTGAACCTGGAATCCTGTAGACATAGGGTACCAGAGTCCAGGCCAGTTAATTTGCTATAATTAATTCTACAAGACCTTAAAAATTGTAATTCAAAATTTTGAGTAATCATAAGACATAGGGTAACAACTTCTATGAAGAACATTAGGCCTAAAAGTGGCTGTAACATGTCCAAATAATTAGAAAAATATTGACTCTAAAATCTACCTGGTTCTGGAACTTGCATGAGTTAAGGAACTAGTTTTGGTTATTTGACCATAACTTGAGTTCTAAAACTCCAAATGATATGATCCAAAAAGGAACACAAAAACAAGACATATTAAAACAACTTCCATGAAGGAAGTATAGCCAAACAATGGCCACATCTTGGCCAAATTGCTAGGAGAATATAAGATACCAAATCTGGACCTAAAGAAAGGTTCAAGATATTATGTGATACATGATATGTAAATTATCTATATGAATTGCTAAATGCATAAGTTACATGAAAATGAAAGGAGAACCTATTTTCTTACTATAAATTGACATGAAACTACTATAAAACACTAATAGTGCGTGACATGAAATGATAAGATCATAAATAATTAGAAATATTTAATTTGCCCAAAGTACACCTAGACTTATTTATGTAGCATGGATCAATTGGTATATCAATTAGGGACTATAGATTGCAGTACTGCCCACAGGAATGATCATTGACAGACAACATATATATGATATGATTGTTCTTAAGGCTTTATGCCTGCTCGTTGGCCATTGTGCCTAATTTTACTTCTAGCTGCATGCCTGCCCGCTGGCCTTGTGCCTGACATGACAGATATATACATATTAGACATATGGATGTTTAACTAGTATACTCCCGTGTATCCAGTCTTTGTAATCTGTCATAGGTTACTTGGGCACAGATATTAGTAATACATTTTAAATTTAAATAAGTACATGAAGAGATCACTCTCACGGATTTAACAATACTGAATATGAAAAATATGAATAAAAAGATGCTGATAATTTGTTGCTCCCAAAGTTTCATAAATATGTAATTAATTCAAAAATTTAGTGAATTGTATATGGATAATTATTTCAATTATTTTATTATTTTATTTCAAATTATTGCATCACTAAGCAGAAATGCTTAGCGCATTAGTTTTTCCATCGCATAGGTACAGGAGACCCCCAGCAGCAGCAGTAAAGCCTAGACAAGACTTGATCAGATTTGCTACAGGGTAGATTGTCACCTCAGCAGTCCGTTTTGTTAGGGCTCATGTAAATTTAGACTTTGCATTTTGATCATTGTACATAAGCAAATCTCATAAATTATTTTGAGATATGTAATTAAACTTTGGATTGTATATAATTGTACATTATTATATGTAATGTTACGTGAATGAAATGAAAGTTTATTTTCCTAAAAATTTTATGAGTAATGGTATGATATGGTATATGAATAATTGATATGAGAAATGATATGATGAAATAGATATAATTGATTTTAACAGGTAAATAAGGAAACCCACTATGCACTAATAAAACAGAGGAGACTCTGTCTGGTTCTCCATAAAAATAAAATGGAATAAAAAAAAAATTTACACGTAAGATAATATAATGAAATAGACAATTAAATTAATTTTGTACACGACAAGAAAGGACAAGATGCTCTGGCACCGAATGTAGCACGCCTTGCTCGGCTACACTGTAGACGGGTGAGGAGTATTACACAAGGAAAAAGATACAAGCAAACTCATGAAAATAAATTGGTTGCACACATAATGTGCCAACTAGCAAAAAAAAGGTGCACAAATCTCACAAAAATAAATGGCTACACACATAATCAATAAAAGTAGATTGTAAGCATTTCAAAACGATAAAAATTTAATATACTACTAAAGCATTGCTAAGCTTAACGCATGGATTATATTATAAAAGGATAAAGAAGATGAATAAAATGGACATACCATGTGGCCAATCAAGGGTTTCGTGGTTGGAAACATGTTTAAGATTAGTTACAAAGTTGTGAAACGAAGCTAAAATTATTCAAAGAATGAGGTCAACATATATACTTAATAATTACTCTTCCCTCTCTCTTCTCTCTCTCTGATACAACAATAACAAATGAATTCTAATACATTTAAATTTTGCATCACGAACAAACAAATTTACAAGTAGATAAATTAGCTGAGATATTTTTACAACTATAAACTGTCTTTATTATTTGACATGCATAAGAAGTATAATCACCACTTAGCAGTAACAATAATACATAATAGAATCAAATCAAACTACTGAAATGTTACTTAGAATGTCACACCTTACCCCTCTGTAAGGCATAACATGTTCCCGTAGAATACTTAATGAACTACCGAACTTCACCTACCGATAATTCACTAAGTACACTACAAGGGATTTTAAAACAATTTTCTTACATTTTGGAAGTTGTGAGCATTTTGGTAAGAATTAAAAACCATTTATTCAAAGCTTAAATACTAGTAAAAATTTTTGTCCATTATAAATTTTGCCGCAAATTTTATAAAAATTTTGACAGAGTTCCGTTTGTAATTAGAGAAAACCGTTCTTCAAATACCTAAAAAAAATACTTCCAAAAGTTTTCCACAACTCCCAGCCTCCAATAATTCTCAAATCAACTCAATTCAAAGTAATTCCACAAATCTAGTCAAAATTCATCATCTCAAAATATTTAATATCTCCATTCACCAAGTATAAAATATGAAATTCACATGTACAATCATTAATTTACAGAAGAAAATCCAAAAACAATATCATTACAATTTATTTACAACTGCTCAACTTACATTGATACATACAACATTATTATATTTACATTAAAACTAACTACAAGGGTATAAAATAATACCCGTACAAACAGACCAGAGTAGTCCTCGATTTAATAGCAGCTCACTCTGCTGCTTTCTCCTTGCTCTTATCTGCGACAGCAAAATAAGCTATCGCTGAGTATAAACATACTCAGTGGTGCACAATAAAATTTTAAAATGCAATACATAATCATTCATTGATGAAACACAATTTGAATACTTCTCAATCACATTTCACAAATATCAAACTCATAACAATTCCATTTAGTCAAATAATTTATTAAACACAGTGTTGCCAAAATCATACACAACTTAAGCCATGACACAAAATTTCCGATCAATGCCGTGTTGTACACCACGACAAAGCAATCTCAACCCCATTAATCGAAATCAATGAGGGAGGTGGCTAGCTAGCTAATGAGTACTCATCCGATCTCAACCTCAACTGGTAAGCCAGAGAGGGAGGAAAATAAACGATCTCAACCCCATAAATGGAGGAGGAATAATGTGATACTGTCATGCTAAGTGTGAACACAAAATCAATTCAAAACAATTTATTCAAATAATTTATGAGAAATCTGATCAATTTCCAAAGTCACATTTACGATTATAAAATGGCAACACAGTACATAATTAATCACAGAAGTCAAATTTTTGAGAATAAAATATTTAAACAAGTATTATTGTGCACAGACCTGAAGTGAGTCGCCTCGAGGTCTTAACTCAGTTCCTCAGGTTCCTTCCCGGTATTCTTTTCAACTGAAACACACAATTTTATAATGTTTCAGTACTAGAACTTAACATAAATCCAAAATAATTTTAGCTTCACATTTACCTAGCTCTAACGTGTTAAATTCGACGTTCTCGAAATTTTTGTGTTTCGGGTTACTATTCACTACACTATTCAAGTCAAATAGTTGACTTTCTAAAGCTTAATAGGTATGGGAACTCCAACTTCACCCACATACCACATTTTGGTCACTAAACTTGTTGGTTTTGGTCATTTTCTCAAAGCTTAAGTCCTTTTGGCCAAATTGTCAAATTTTCAGTTTTGGTGCTCCTAGTTGCACTGTTCCATTGGTCAACCTACTGTTGGAATTTGGCAAACCTTCCTACATAGAAAATGTTCCTTATTGTCTTAAGTTTATTCTCATTTTTGAATCACCTCAATCAGAGTTTTGTAGCTCAAGTTATAGCCAAAATACAATTACTGTTCACGTGCACTGTTCATGCTGTAATTTTGGTTCTGGCAGATTTTTTATCCAACTTTGTTCAGTAATTTGATCAAGTTAAGTCCATAATTTGGTCTAACTTTCTTCATATGAAATGTTCTACTATGTCTTAGGTTTCCATCGGTTCAAGAATCACCTAAATCAGAGTTTTCTAGAGAGAGTTATAGCCATTCAAACATTACTGCTCAAATGGCAATTCTGCAGTTTTACAGGTTCAGTAACTCAATTTTGCTCAATAATTTAAATGGGTTAATGGCATAATTTGGGTTTGTGTTCTTCATGAAAGTTTTAGTTCTATATCTCATCTAATCACTGGTAAAATTTCAAGTCATTTTGACCTTCCTAGCTCGAGTTATGACCAAATGAACAAATACTGTTCATTTGGTCGTTTATCTTGATGTGCATCGCTCTTATCCAACTTTGGTCAATTGGTTCACTAGGTTTTGGTCAGTTTTTGGGCATGGTTCCTTAATGAAAATTGTGTCATTTTATATCTATTTTCATCCCCAATTGGTGGCATATCAATTGGACTTGTAAAATTTCCGTTTTGGTCCTTCAAAGTTGGCTTGGTCATGCTGCCAGTAGCATGACCATTCAACCTACGAATTTGACTTCCATTCTAATAATTCCCACACATCTCCTTTGGTCATTATTGACCATTTTTCTCTTCACAATAGGTCAAAGTCATCATTTATGCATTTCTCCAAAATTTGCCTCAAAACCCTAGGCCTCCAAACCCTAATCTCACTTAATTGTTACAATTAATCACATTTATGTATTTCCATCTTACTAACATACTCATGCAAGTTTACTAACACCTTTAATTCATTTACAATACATCAATTCTAATACATCCATGGCTGGCCAAAAATTCCCTCTCTTCCTAATCATGCAATATTTTTTAATTTCTTCATATAATCTTATTCATTTCTACCCTAAATCCATCATATATACTAAAAAGAAAGGTTGGATTAACTTACCTTAAGTGAGCAGAATTTGTCTATCCAATTCTTCAAACTTTGCTTGATTTATTTACTCCCAACCTTCTTATCAAAGTTCAAACACAAGTTTTTGTTATGGGATGTAAAGATTTCATGGCAAGATTTAGGGTTTAAAGGAAGCTTTAGGTGGCTTCAATGGAGGTTTTCATGAAGTAAATGGAAGGGATGGGAGAGAGAGTGGACGGCTTGAAGTTAAAGAAGAAGACAATTTTTTTTTCTTTTTGCTTTTTAATTGTTAGTAATTATCCCAAAATGTCAAATTTTAAAAATAAAAATTTATTGCATCATGCTTATGTCACCACATGATGTCATTACCTTTCAACTTTACTTTTTCTTTTTTCTCTTTTTTTTTATTTTTTTCTATTAGTTCTTTAATTTAATTCTCGATTCCGAAATTTTCTTTTCTCCGATTTTATTTGACAGTTAGGTCAGGAGTCAGCTCTCGGGGTCAATTGACCAAATTGCCCCTCGCCGGTTCATCCTGGTTTGCAAATAATTCCATATTTCTTCCGGCTCCCTGACCTAATTATTTGACTGGCTTAACAGTTCTTTTTCATGATTTTCTCTTTTCCACTGTGTTCATAAGGGTCCTAAGGACCGCAGCGTCACATTTTACGGTTCGAAATTTGAGTTTAAAACGACTTCGCAGTCGTTCCCGAGGAGGTCACCCATCGCTGTGACTCTCGACTCGTTTAACCTATTATGTTCTGTTTTTCTTATTTATAGTTAACTAATTAAACATTACTAATTATTTGTATTTATGGCTTCTCTAGTTGTCTTAAGTATGGTTCTAATCCCCTTAATTGTCCGGACCGACACCGGTCACCGAAACAGTGAAATCTACCAGGCTATGCAAACGGGGGTGTTACATAGAAAGCAAAGGTGCAACTTTTAAACACATTTTTTATTAAATAGGAAAATGAAGTTGCTTTCCAAGTTGTTAATGTGATAGGATAATGTGGCATTTAGCCCTATAGAGTATACCAAAATAGACTACATAACATATATATTTTCCCATATGATAGCTTTGCTCTTAGGTGGCATAGCTAAACTTTATCACAAATTTGATGAAATCAGTGCTTACTAACCAAATAATTCACCAAGTACAATTTAATTGCTGCTTTCAACATCAAATATTTAAATAATAATCATATGCCTAGAAAAGTAGATGTGGAAATAATAGGGTAAAGAGATTCCAAACCCAATTTAAATAGATCAAATGCAATCATAATTAACTCACCCATATTAATCAATGCTCTACTAAATTTGGGATCTTAATGCACAATTAAATAATTTCTAACAAAAATCAATGAGAGTTATCTCCACCAATAGATAGAAGATAAACTAAAAGAATTTCAATCAAATTCCAATGCCTTTTCAATTTTTATTCTAATTTTGCACAATTATAAATATAAATTGAACCCATGTGAATGAATTTCCATTACTTCATTATTAAAAAATTTAGAATAATATCAAGATTGAACAATTTTTACCATAGTTTTCTGAATGTGAACTTTAGGGATAGTTTGGAGTAGAAGCAACAAGCTCAACAGTATACCCACTCAATTTTGAAATCAATGAAACTCTACAAAAATAATTTCAATCAAAACCCAACCACCTAAATTACTATCAAGAACCAAAGATTGTCCCTAAAGCCCTAAATTAGAGACACGTGAAATAGAATGGATGAAAAACACATTAAATGATAGATCTTAAATGTATTTACACCTAACTTTGAAGCGCAATTGAACTTGAATTTGATGAATAATGAACCTAGAACATGATCCCAGTATAACATAAATAGCTAATTGCTACATTAATTGAAAATCCCCGAGTGAGAAATTGTAACTTTTCATCTAATTGATCATAGTTTAAAGATTATGGTCAAAACCAATTTCATTTGGCATTAAGATTGATTAAATAAAAGAGACTTACCTTGGTCGTTTAAACACAACACAATTTTAAAAGAAGGAAAATCTAACTTCTTTTGCCCAATTAAAATCTAGAGTTATTGTCCACCTTTTTGTGGATAGGTTGATGAAATTTTGGCTATCGAAGGAGGGAAGGAAAAGGTTGGCATAATCAGGTGAGAGAATGGCAATGAGAATGAAACCATAAGGATAGAGCTTTCGGACTTTAGCACTTGAGAACAAAATAAAGGACTAGTGTTGGTGGTTTTAAATTGAGCCTGCATTATACACACACAAACACACTCTAGAGACTTCTTAAATAAATATGTCCTCTCCACTATTATTATTATGTTTGCTTTATAAGGACATAGATGTTACAATTCTACCTGCCTTAAGAAATTTTGTCCTTAAAATTTAAAAACTCATGTATCAACCAAATTACATGACTGTCCATTATGCTTTTGTTGTTCTAATCTAATGCTAACATTTGTTTGCTATTCCTATTTTTTTTTTTCTTATTTTTACTGACTACCACTGTCACACCTTACCCCTCTGTAAGGCATAACATGATCCCGTAGAATACCTAATGAACTACCGAACTTCACCTACCGATAACTCATTAAGTACCCTACAAGGGATTTTAAAACAATTTTCTTACTTTTGACAAGTGGTGAGCATTTTCTAATAGGTATTTAAAACATTTAGTTAAAATTAAAACTAGTTAATATTTTTGGCGCATTTTATTTTTAGCAAATTTTATAAAAATTTTGACAGAGTTCTCTCTGTATTTTGAGAAAACAGTTCTTCAAATACCTGTAAAAAGCACTTCTAAAAATTTTTCTCAACAACCACTTCAACTTCACAATCAAACTCAATCCATTTCAACAACTCCACAATCATTTCAATCAATTTCTCAAGTTTAAAATTCAATAATCCTCAAAATACTAGCGATACATTTCATTCAGATTAAATAAAATAGTTCCATTCATATTTCATTAGAAATAAAACAATTTAGATACAACATTACAAAATTTACATTAAGAGAATTTCAAACTACAATATATATTACAACTTTATACAAATTTTATACAAACTGCTCAAGACCCATTTTTACATGTCCATACATTTATGTGCAATATATACATCAAAATGAATATTTACAGTCAGGGTATAAATTATACCCGATAACTTCTAGCAGGTAACTCCTGCCCTCGTGACTCAATCACGCTCCTCTAGTCTCTATATCTGTGACAGCATACAAAGCTATCGCTGAGTGGTGAACTCAGTGGTGCACAAACTAATAATATAAAACTTAATACAATTTATGCTTGAAAATTCATAACAAATAGAATTTTAAAATTTCTAAATTCTTCAAAATCCATGACTTTCAGAAATCAACATTTTCATTCATGCAAATTATTCATTCGAATAACATTTTGATCAAATAGTAACTATTTATTTACATTTCTTTTAAATTCTGAAAAAATACAAAAATTTTTGAATCACTGACAAATTATTTATTTCAATCACAAATTATCAAATCATGCATAGTTTAAAGGGCGTTGCCAACAATACACACAGTCGAACTCATGACCCAAAATTCACATAGATGCCGTGTTGTACACCACGACATTTCACATTCTCCCAATAACCAAGGCTAAAAGGGAGAAATAAAGACTAGCTAGTATATATGAGTACTCATTCACATCATTCCCCAACTGGCAAGCCAGAGAGGAAGAAACTCGCCCCATCAAGTGGAGGAGTTATCTCACTAGACAAGCTAATGAGAATTCACAACATATTTTGTCATGTCAACTGTGGTTTCAAATCATATTCAAAACAATTTCTATTTACAAAGCATTTACAAATCAACATATTTAATCATCATAAATTCATGCTCAAGGTTGGCAACACATCAAACTTAAAATTTACAATCCTCAAAATAATGCAATAAATCCTTAAATGCATAAGAAAATTTATATTCAAATTATACAATTTCATTCAATAAGTTAAAATTCTGAGCACAACAAAAATCATAAATCATACAATAAATTTATTTCAAATCAATTTGGAATTGAAAAATAACAAAAGAGTTAGTTGTGCACAAACCTCAAACGAGTCGTCCCTTAGCCTCGACTCGGTTCCTTGGGTTCCTTCCCGATATTCTTTTCAACTGAAACACACAATTTTACAATGTTTCAGTACTTAACATAAATTCAAAATAAATTTAGCTTTACAATTACTTAGCTCTAACGTGCTAAATTCGACGTTTTTTAAATTTTGTGTTTCGGGTTACTATTCACTGCACTATTCAAGTCAAATAGTTGACTTTCTAAGGCTTAATAGGCATGGGAACTCCAACTTCCACATTTTGGTCATTAAACTTGTTGGTTTTGGTCACTTTCTCAAAGCTTAGGTCATTTTGGCAAAATTGCCAATTTTCGGTTTTGGTGCTCCGAAGTTGCACTGTTCCATTGGTCAATCTACTGTTGAAATTTGACAAAACTTCCTTCATAGAAAATGTTCCTTATTGTCTTAAGTGTATTCTCATTTTTGGATCACCTCAATCGGAGTTTTGTAGCTCAAGTTATGGCCAAAATACAATTACTGTTCACGCAATCGCTCATACCGTATTCTGGTTCTGGCAGATTTTTGATCCAATTTTGTTCAGTAATTTGATCAAGTTAAGTTCATAATTTGGTCTAACTTTCTTCATATGAAATGTTCTACTATGTCTTAGGTTTCCATCGGTTCAAGAATCGCCTAAATCCGAGTTTTCTAGAAAGAGTTATAGCCATTGGAACTTTACTGCTCAATGGCAATTCTGCAGAGTTGCAGGTTTGGTAACTCAACTTTGCTCAATAATTTGAATGGGTTAATGGCATAATTTGGGTTTGTGTTCTTCATGAAAGTTTTAGGTCTATATCTTATCTAATTGCTGGAAAAATTTCAGGTCAATTTGACCTGTTTAGCTCGAGTTATGACCAAATGAACAGTTACTGTTCATTTGGTCAGTTTGGTGCAGTGGCAGCCTGCTCTCATTTCACTTTGGTCAATTGGTTCACCAAGTTTTGGTCAGTTTTTGGCCATGGTTCCTTAATGAAAATTGTGCTATTTTATGTCTATTTTCATCCCCAATTGGTGGCATATCAATTGGACTTGTAAAATTCCCGTTTTGGTCCTTCAAAGTAGGTTTGGTCATGCTGCCAGCAGCATGACCAATTGACCTACGAATTTGTCTTCCATTCTAACAATTCAAACACAACTCATTTGGTCACAATTGACCATTTATCACCTCACAATAGGTCAAACATGTCATTTACTCATTTCTTACATTTTTGGTTCACAAACCCTAATTCCCAAAACCCTAACTCACTAAGTTGTTTCATTTAACCAATTCAATGCCTATATACATGCTTCTATAACTCTATCAAGCTCATATACACCTTTAACTCCATCAAATTCATGCACACACATCAAACCCTAGCTGGATGAATTTTGCTTTAATCCTCCAACAATTAATTTCTTTTCATTTTAAGTATATTTCTAGGTTAATTAAGCTATGAACATAATTAAATCAACTAACAAATCAAGTTTAGTTTACTAACCTTGTGTGCAGAATTTTCTTCTCCCTTTTCTTCAAATTTTTCTTCTTTCTTTCTTGCTCCAATCTTCTTTTCAAGACTCAAAGACAAGGTTTAACATGAGGAACTAGGAAATTTATGGTGTAATTTATGGTTTTAAAAGCTTAAATATAAGCTTTAATGGTGGAAAAATAAAAAGAAAGGGAGAGGAGAGCTTGGAAGAGAGAGAAACGTATGGAAGATGAGTGTTTTCTATTTTTTTTTTTTTTTGTTTTCCTTTATAATTTTTGCTTATGGAAGACCACAAAATCCCATTTAATAAATAATTTAATTACTTCTTTTATGACATCATGCATGAGGTCATGCATGATGTCATCACCTTTTTACTTTTTCATTTTCCTCTTCTTTTTTTTTTTCTATTTTTCTATTAGTTCTTTAATTTAATTCTCGATCCCGAAATTTTCTTTTCTCTGATTTTATTTGACAGTTAGGTCAGGAGTCAACTCTCGGGGTCAATTGACCAAATTGCCCCTCGCCGGTTCATCCCGGTTTGCAAATAATTCCATATTTCTTCCAGCTCCCTGACCTAATTATTTGACCGCTTAATGATTCTTTTCGTGATTTTCTCTTTTCCACTGTGTCCATAAGGGTCCTAAGGACCGCAGCGTCACTTTTTACGGTTCGAAATTTGAGTTTAAAACGACTTCGCAGTCGTTCCCGAGGAGGTCACTCATCGCTGTGACTCTCGACTCGTTTAACCTCTTATGTTCTGTTTTTCTTATTTATAGTTAACTAATTAAACATTACTAATTATTTGTGTTTATGGCTTCTCAAGTTGTCTTAAGTGTGGTTCTAATCCCCTTAATTGTCCAGACCGACACCGGTCACCGGAACAGTGAAATCTACCAAGCTATGGAATGGGGGTGTTACAACCACTAGCTATACTAAAATTACATTTATGCTTTCTCTAGTTCTACATTTAACACAAAAGATGCACCCTCATTATTAGCTAGTTCTTTAATCCAAAATCATGTATCTGTTCTTGATCTTGGTAGGGCTAGCTGTAAGTTATCTTATAAACCAAACTATTTAAACAAAATTGTCTTCTCCATAATCACATCAATTTAAGAATAAGTCTACCTTAATCTTTAAATAGTTAACCAATGGTATGTTAAAAGTGCTTAAACTTTAATCTACTTTATAGTATGAAAACCACTAGCTTATTATTATTCCTTTATAACTTCAGGTACTATTCCACCAAATGTATAATAGATTTATAACATGCCATTTCTATAATCTTATGCTTTTCACTATATATAACTACCACAATTGAGTCATTCCAACAATTGATGACACCTCACTATTATCGAACATCGAATAGACTCTTCAAGTCAACTCTCAATACTAAAAGTAGTATGACAGTCTCGCATTCCTCTAGTTAAATTAATGTATTCATATACTAATTTCCCCTGATACCTATTAAGCTATAAATCATATACTCATTCGATAGCTTTACTTTTTTTCACTATACCTCAATCTAGCTATATATATATATATATATATATATATATATATATATATATATATATATATATATTATTTTTGTGTGTTTGCTAGTGCTCCAAATTAATTTCTTAAGCATAAATCCCCATACACTCAGATATGTATCCTGTCAGATTTGCTGATATCTTTGGGTTACATTGATGACCTGGCCCCAAAAAGCGAATGCTGGCATCCCAATTTATGGGAGCAATATGCTAGTCGTACTCAACAATATGCTAGTCGTACTCAATGCGTAGAGCAACCCCTAAAGGGCAAATGAGCTGGTATCCATCTAGAGGAGAAAATGCTAATAATATGAAAAATGATCATTTAGATATGTTGATGTTGAAGATGATGTTGCCACTGATGATAATGTTAAAGTTAATGCCAATGCTGTGTAGAGTTACCCCCAAAGGGTGACCACCCGATATATGCCCCAAAGGCTATGTGTATGTCAAGTACTATCCCAAAGGTATTATAATATTGAAATATAAACCCCTTCATCAAAGAGTGATCTAATAGGTACATATAAGAAAATATGGGCTCTTAATCCACCATAATTCTTTATCATCCTCATAAAAACCAAATACCCTTTCTGATCATTTAGGCATAGAACTCCTAATAACATTCAATGGTCACACCATGTATTTTACTCCATTTCTAACATAATATGTCTACCTCACATAATTATATTATTTATATTTTCCATATACTGCCCTTTCATTAAATATGTTCTTTTACAGTATCTTTGGATCAACATTCTTATTTCACTAATCTCTTTTTAAGTCCTTAAAATCTTTAATTAATTATACTTATAGTCAAACACTTACTCTTCGTGATATGCTAAATAATTATAATAAATATGAAATCATAGTCATGCTGAGCTAATTCTCGTAGTGGCAGCTCCATCCTATCTATGGGTAGCCCTTTCCTACTACACTTGAGTTGATACGTTGACATCCCTTTTTTTCAAATTACATAAGTTGAACAAATCTCACCATCATATATTGATACGCACATCTTGCCATGACTGCCAACACCTAAAACCATAAAGTCCATCCTCCAAATCCCTTGACTATAATCATAATATTATTGAAACACATAGTTCAAGTTCCTAAAGTATCAAAAATCAAAGCCTTGTTATATGTAGCAAACATTCGAATTAAACATGTTACATAACTATGAAATTATAGTCCATCCTTGACAACTTTATTTCTTTCTTTATCTTTTTAGTTAACAATATTCACTTGCTTATTAGTTCACATTTTCACCATTACATACTCCTATTATATGGCAATCTATTTCCCTGCATACTTTGCACTTAGTTGACAAATAGACATCCCTTAAATGAATTCCAAAGTTTGTACCCTATTACACAGTCTCATCATCCATAATTATTAAACTACTAATAAAGACCTAAATTATAACACCTTACCTATGAACTCCAAATTATAACACCTTACTAAACTACTAATCATCATCTAACCTTAATAATAACTATTACTAGGGGTCTGTAGAATCCATAACCTAAGCTCCGGTACCATTAACTGCCACACCCGTCCTTCGTTTAGAACATAAGTCACCTAAAACCAAACTATCAGAGTCTTTTTGAAATAATTGAATAACTATAAGTACCAGCTATAAACATAATTTTCTCAAATGATAAATAAATAAAAAATAACTAATCAATTTATATATTAAGATATTAGAACAAAGCAATAAGGTATGCTAATCTAGAATACTAGGTTTTAGCTAAAATTTTCTCATAGGTACATAGTCTATGTATCCTCTGAAAATTTATAAGTAAATATATCAAAAATAAAGTCATTCTCATCTACCAAACAATCAAATCAAATGTTAAGCATATAAAAGACTTCAAAACTAATAAAGAAGCATACTTAGTAAGGGGCATCATTTAAATAATAAAACAATGTTACGAAAGGACAATAACTTAAAACTAAATTGTGCTTCCAGCCACAATATATATAAGGGAAAAAAATAAAAGAAAAAGAAATTATTAAATACAAAGAACACAAAAATTTACCTTCCTTGGACCGCATTCAAAGGCTACCTACATGCCTTCTAAAAAGGAAGATTAGGTCCATATAGCTCTTCAATTATTTAGAAAGGACAATCTAAATTTATATTTTCTAATAAGCATAGAACAAAAACCTCAATTATAGCCAAATTCTGACAAAATCTCAACATCATCTCTCTCTCTCTTGAAATTGAACATTCCCTCAATGATATCAAGTATAAAAGATTAATATGAAAACTTAGCTAGCATTCAAGTTATTAAAATCAATCCTTGTATACTGCTCTAAAGAAAAAAAAATGCTTGACTAAAACATGGAAAAAGATACAAGCAAAGTCATGAAAATAGATTGGTTACACACACACTGTGCTAACAAACAAAATCTCAAAGGTGTGAAAATCTCATAAAAATAAATGGCTGCATACATAATCAATAAAGTAGATTGTAAGCATTTCAAAATTATTTAATATACTACTAAAGCATTGCTAAACTTAAGGCATGGATTGTATTATAAAATGATAGAAAAGATAAATAAAATGGATATACCTTATGGCTAATCAAGAGTTTCATTGTTGGAAAGACTAGTTACAAAGTTGTAAAATAAAGTTAAAATTATTCAAAGAGATAGGTTAACATACACACTTAATTATTGCTCTTCTCTCTCTCTCTCTCTCTCTCTCTGATACAACAATAAACAATACGAATTCTAATACATCTAAATTTTGCATCCATTAATAAACAAAGTTACAAGTAGATAAGTTGTGTAGCTTAGATAAAGTTGAATTGTCTTTATAATTTAACATGTGCAAGGAATATAGTCACCACTTAGTAGTAACAATAACACTTAACATAATCAAATCAAGCTACTGAACTGTTACTTAGAAAGTAAATATGAAATTTTTAAACACATGTTTTATTAAATAGCGAAATGAAGTTACTTTCTAGGTTAGGAATGTGATAGGATAATACACCATTCAGCTCCATAGACTATACCAAAATAGACCTCATAATATATATAAATTTTCTCATATGATAGCTTTTCTCTTGGGTGGCATAGTTAAGCTTATCACAAATATGATGAAAGCAGTGGTTACTACCTAAATAGTTCAGTAAGGACAATTTAATAGCTGCTTCAACATCAAATATTTAAATAATAATCATATCCCAAAAAATTTAATGTGGAAATAATAGGGCAAAGATATTCCAAAACAATATGAATATATCACATGCAATCTTAATGAGCTCACCCATGTCAATCAATACTCTACTAAATTTGGGATCTATAATAACAATTAAATAATTTCCTACAAAAATCAATGAGAATTGTGTCCACTAACAAATAGAATATAAACTAAAGGAATTTTAATCAAATTCCAATGTCTTCTCATGTTTATTCTAATTTTGCACAATTATAAATATAAATTGAACCCATGTGAATGAATTTCTGTTACTTCATAATTACGCAAATTTAGAATAATATCAAGATCACACAATTTTCACCATGGTTTTCTGAATATGAATTTTCGGGATAGTTTGGAGTGCAGGCAACAAACTCAATAGTATACGCACTCAATTTTGAACTCAATAAAACTAAAAAAAAAAATGATTTTAATCAAAACCCAATCACCTAAATTACTATCAAGAACCAAAGATTGTCCCTAAAGCCCTAAATTATACACACTTAAAACAAAATTCATGGAAAAACACATTAAATGATAGATCCTAAGTGCCCTCACACCTAATTTAGAATCATAATTGAACATAAATTTGATGAATAATGAACTTGGAACACAAACCCAATATAACGCAAATACTTAATTGCTACATTAATTGAAAATTCCAAGTGAGAAATTGTAACTTTTCATCAAATTGATGCACAGTTTGAAGATTATGGTCAAAACCGATTTCAATTGGCATTAAGATTGATTAGATAAAAGAGATTTACCTTGGTCGTTTAAACACAAAAAAAAATGTGGGAGAACAATCTAACTTTTTGAGTTGTCTGATTAAAATCTAAAGTATTGTCTACCTTTCTGTGGAGAGGATGATGAAATTTCGACTACTAAAGGAGGGGAAGAAAAAGCTAGCACAATCGGATGACAGGATGGCAATGAGAGTGAAACCATAGGTTTAAATTGAGGCTTTAAATGCAAGTCCCCCTCTATTATATATAATATACACACTTTAGAGACTTCTAAAACAAATATCTCCTCTCAACTATTATTATTACGTTACACGCTCAATAGGACAAATTCATTATTTTTCATTTTCAACCTACCATGGTAGGATGTTTTCTCACTATTTTCTTTCTATTTTGCAATTTTTGGCCAAGTTCCTCAACTCATCTGAAGATAAGTTAGGAAAAGATGTTGTTGGATCTAAGGACATGAAAAGAGATAGTATCAATGTCATAGTCACCTAGATGGTGGAACACTTTGAATGAAGACAAGTTCCTTAAAGAGAAGAAGAGATTTAAAATCGCAATTTCAAATCAAATGAGACAAAAAGCTGCATGTGCCTTACTTGCCAATCCTAACCAAAAGTAAAGTGAGATGGTTTCTATCCCAATTAGATGCAATACTAATGCATTATCTATTTTTAGAGTCTTTTAAGAAAAGCTTAGACATATGGATAAAGAAAACTAACAAAATCCTAAACAAATTAACTTGAATCATGTAGATGATGGTAGAGAAATTTAGTCTTTCACTTCCTACAATTTTCAATGGCCATTTCCCCAAGCATAAGGAGTCTGATTCTATATCTAAGGGTGTTAAAGGGCACCGGCCTTACTAAATTTTGCCTAATCCAATTAGGAAAGTTAGGTGATCAAATTGGGAAAGCCTAGGTCTGGAGCAGGCAACCTCAAGCAAGGGACATTAATAACCTTTTAGAATCAAGTGATCAAATCACGCCCTCTTGGAAAGTTCAAATGTATTTGTTATGCATAGGGACATTAATAACCTTACTCCATAAGAAGCCCTTTGAATTAGTTCAATTCACTCACATAATTCACCCTTTAGCCTAAGTATGAGTCCAATACATGATGAAAAATCCCTCACCATATGTTCATAACATTATTGTTAAGTTTGTTATTTAGTACTAGAGGTTTACATGTTAGTAAATCCCTAATTTGTAACCATGGACGCCTTCCAATTCTATCAATGGATACATTACTAAAGTTCCCTTGAGCATGTTCTTATTACTACCACAATTTTCCTTAGGTGGGTTTAGGTGACGCTTCATATACATTAGGCAACTCGATTTCTTCATAACTCAATTAGCTTAATGTTTATCTCCCTTGCATTAAGGGCTTCAATCCACCCAATTTTTAAGCATTTCATTTGTCTTCTCCATTTGATTTCCACCAAAATTTACTATTATTTTTCTTTAAATTTCTCAATATATCTTAGTGTTGAAATTTAGTTTAAGTTTTTGAATCATTTCCTAGCTAGAAGTACACCTAAATTTCCATAGTTTAAATCAAAAGTAGCAGCCACATTTTGAAATTTCAATGAAGGTTAAAGTATGTAAATTTCTGTTCCCTTACCGAGATTTGGAGTTTTGTTGATCATTCTAGTGGTGAAGTTAATTTTAGAGTTGAATAGCATTTGAGAGAATTTTCTTGACAAAGAAAAAAATAATCAAAGAGCATTTCAAACACAACCTTTGGGAATTGGAGCCCTTGGAGCCCTCACATGTTGGAATGTTTTTTGTTTTTTTCTTGAGAAATAAATCTAACAAAGAGAAGCGTTTACAAGAATGTCTCTTTGAAGCCAAAATGGAGAGAGGAGAGAAAGAAATAAAGGATGGGTACAAGTTTTACAAGGGATAATGGTAAAATTGGAATTACAAATTGTAGTGAAAATCACGCCCACACAAATTAATGTGGTTCAGCGTAAGCCTACTCTACCAACAAATCCACTATAAAAGAAAAATAATTATATAACCATTAATTATTTTTCTCACCCTTACAATTCACTCAAACAAAACTCATAGAATTCTGCTCACCTCTTCACTTCGTGAGCTCTCTACAATATAATAGTCAACCAACTACTTATACATATATATATATATATATATATATATATATATATATATATATATGCTACTAAAAACTATTCCTTTTGGGACTCTAATTATAAAACTTTATAATTTAAATCCTACTAAACTTCCTATTTTAACTAATCTCCTAATTCTAATTTAACTTGGACTTTAACAATCTTCACCTCTAAGTCAAATGGAATTAGTCTTCAATACTTCTGCAAAAGTTAATTTTCTTTTGGGTACTTTCTTGTACTCTTGATTATTGATGTTGCCTCTTTCCTCAAATTGCATTCTTCTAATCAATGTATTTCCTTCCAATTTGTAGAGATTCTTTGTACTAATCTTCTCGCCTTTCATGATCATAAGAGTACCTCAGCTAACCCTCATGACTCCACCATGAATTGAACACCCATAGCACAAAGAATCTAGCTTACCAAAAGAAATTAAGTTTCTTTCAAATTTAAAAACATACCTCACTTCATTAAATAATTTTACCCAATTACCATGCGACTTGATCTTCACTCTACCAAAACCATCAACTTCCATTTTTTGTCCATTGGCTAGCTTTACTTTCTCTCTCTCTCTCTCTCTTTTCTTTAATCACATCAAACCAATCCTTTGAATAAATATGGAATGGGCTAGAAAAATCCATTAACCACTCATATTGTAATAGAGCTTTTGCCTTTTTTTTTTATCATTATCCATATTCAAACATTCACTATTAACACCATCATCAATTGCAAACAGAGCAGTTCCTTCTTTTTCTTTTTAGTGACTTTTCTTGAATTGTTTAAACTCTGCAAGATTTTTCTTCATCTTCATATAATAGTATTGAGTGTGGCCATTCTCATGATAGTAGTAGCATTCTCTATCTTCAATGTAACACCCCTACTTGTATAGCCTGATTTATTTCACTGTTTCGGTGATCGGAGTCGGTCCGGACAACTAAGAGAATTAGAACCACACTTAAGACAACTAGATAAGCCATAAAAACAAATAATTAGTGATTGTCAATTAGTTAAGTATAAATAAGAAAAACAGAACATAAGAAGTTAAATGAGCTGAGAGTCACAGCGATGGGTGACCTTCTCAGGAACGACTGCGAAGTCGATTTAAACTCAAATTTCGAACCGTAAAATGTGACGCCGCGGTCCTTAGGACCCTTACGAACACAGTGGAAAAGAGAAAATCATGAAAAAGAATTGTTAAGCTACCAAATAATTAGGTCGTGAGCGAAGAAATATTGAATTATTTGCAAACCGGATTGAGCCATGAGGGCAATTTGGTCAATTGACCAGAGTGACTCACCTAATCACAAATAAAATTGGAGAAAAGAAAATTTCAGAGTCGAAAATTAAATTAGAGAACTAATAGAAAAATAAATGAAAAAAAAAATGAAAAAGTGAAGGGAGATGACATCATGCATGACATCATGCATGATGCCATAAATATTAGAATTAATAAATTTAATTAATTTGATTTTTGGGTCTTCCATAAGGATAAAAGTCATAAAAGAAAAGAAAAAAAATAGCAAAAGTCTTCTTCTTCTTCCCATTGTGCCGCCTCACTCTCCCTCACCCTCTCCCTCACTTCATCCTCCATGAAAGCTCATCTTTGAGCTTGAAAAACGAAAAATCTCTCCATAGAAAATTATTCTACCATGGTTAAAGCTTGTTTTGGCAACTAGAAGAGGTGATTAAAAGAGCAAAGAAAAAGAAAAAGGAAGAGAATTGAAGAATTGGACATCAAAGATTGAGGTTAGTGATTTAAGTTGCAAAATTAGTTTATTAGTTGTGTTTATAGCTTAATTAACTTAGAAATAAACTTAAAATGAAATGAAATTAATTGTTGGAGGACTAAACATGGATTTTGATCAGTTAGCATTTGATGTGGTAGTGCATGAATTTGATTGGATTATAAGTGTAGGCAAGCTTATATGAATGTAGAGGTGATGTTGAGATACTTGGATTTGGTTAAATATAATTACTAGTGTAGTTAGGGTTTTGGACATTAGGGTTTAGAGACAAAAATGTGAGAAACTTGTAAATGATATATTTGACCTAGCTTGAAGTGGAAAATGGTCAATGGTGACCAAATCAAGTGTGTTGGAATGGTTGGAGTTAAGGCCAAATTCGGATTGAGTGTGGTCATGCTACTGGCAGCATGACTAAGGTCCCTTTGAGGGCCAAAAATGAAAATTTACAAAACCAATTGGTATGAGACCAATTGGGAATGAAAATAGACACTAAATGACACAATTTTCATCTAGGAAGCATGCCCAAAAAGTGACCAAAACCTAGTGAACAAATTGACCAAACTTGGAAAATCTCAGTCTGCCCCTGTACAAACTAACCAAATGAACAGTATGGCCATAACTTGAGCTAGACAGGTCAAAATGACCTAAAATTTTACTAGTGGACAGTTTAGACATAGACCTAAAACTTTTGTAATGAACACAAACCCAAATTATGCCATTAATTTAGTCATTTGGTCACCCAAAGATGGTGACCTAAAACTGCCAGAATCAAAATTTGCCCAGAATTCTGGGTTAAGTCCAATCCGGCAACTATGGTTCAAATGGCTATAACTTGAGCTACAAAACTCCAATTGGAGTGATTCAAAAAGGAGAATAAACTTAAGACAATAGGGAACATTTTCTATGAGGAAAGTTTTGCCAATTTCTAACAAAAAAGTGACCAATGGAACAGTGTAACTTAAGACACCAAAACTGAAAATTTGCAAATTTGCCTAAAAGACTTAGAATTTGAGTAAACAACTAAAACTAACAAATTTAGTGACCAAAATGTGGTATGTGAGTGAAGTTGGAGTTCTCATACCTATTAAGCCTTAGAAAGTCAACAAATTGACTTGAATAGTACCATGAATAGTAACTCCAAAATGAAAATTTCCAAGAATGCTAGTTTAAGCATATTTGGGCTAGAATTAAATATTTATGAATTAATTATTGGATTTATTATGAAATAAGATACTGAAACACTATAAATTTTGTGTTTCAGTTGAAAAAGACCCGGAAAGTCTAGAGGCGACTAAGTCCAGGTTTGTGCACAAAAATTTTTAAATTATAGTTTTCATAATGGAAATTGATTTGTTATACATTGTGAATGTGTTTTGTTCATTATGAATTTTGAGAATGTTGTGTTGCCTATTCTAGAATGGAAATTTGGAATGAAAATTATTTATTGATTTGTATGAAATATTTGAACAATATGGTTTTGAATTTAGTTATGGCTTTGAAAATCTTATTTGAAAAATAGTGTATTGCCTACTTTATAACGAAAAGTTTAGAATGAAACATGATTTGTGATTTGTATAAAATATTTGAATAACTTGATTTAAATTGTTTTTAATTCACACTTGGCATGGCAATACTAATATGTTCCTCCTCCACTTGTGGGGTTGAGTTTGATATTTGATCACTTTCCTCCCTCTCTAGCTTGCCAGTCTGAGGTGAGTTTGGATAAGTACTCATTAGCTAGCTAGCCACCTCCCTCATTGATTTCGATTAGTGGGGTGAGTTTGCCTTGTCGTAGTGTACAACACGACATGTTTGGAAATTTTGTGTCATGACCTAAAGTTGTGTTATTGATTGGCAACACTGTGTTTATTAAATTGTTTGATCAAATTTGTGTTATATTAAGCTTTGAAAATTATGATTTATTATAAATGCGATTTGAGAACAAAATTGTGAAATGTGATTATGAGATTTTTGAATAATGATTTGTTCATAAATGTTTTATATTATGCATTTTATGCTTTATTGTGTACCATTGAGTATTTATATACTCAGCGATAGCTTTAACTTGCTGTCGCAGATAGAGAAACGGACATAGCAGCAGAGTGAGCTGCTACAGTTAGAGAGGAACACAATTGAAGAATTTTTGTACGGGTATTTGTCTAGACCCTGGTAGTTTAGTTTGATGTAAATATGATAGTATGCATATGTATCTCTATAATTTGAGCAGTTGTACAGATAAAATTGTAATAATATTATTTTTGAGATGTTACATCTGCAAATTAACTTATGATTGTAAATTAATGATTTAAAATGCAATGTGCATGAGTTATGAAATGTTTTGAGATATTAATTATTGATTTGAAATTTGGATTTTGAATTAAAGTGTTGCTATTGTTGTTGATTTGAAGTTTGATGGTTGCAAATGGAGTTATGGTTGAGAAAAATTTTTGGAAGTGTTTTTTTCAGGTATTTGAAGAACTGTTTTCTCAAAATACAAACGGAACTCTGTCAAAATTTTTATAAAAATTGCGGAAAAATAAAATGGGCCAAAAATTTTAACTAGTTTTCAACTTTAATTAAATGTTTTAAATACCTGTTAGAAAATGCTCACCACTTGTTAAAAATAAGAAAATTATTTTAAAATCCCTTGTAGGGTACTTAATGAGTTATCAGTAGGTGAAGTTCGGTAGTTCATTAAGTATTCTACGGGATCATGTTATGCCTTACAGAGGGGTAAGGTGTGACATGTTTTAGTGGTATCAGAGCAAGGTTTTAAAATAAATTTTGAACTGTGAATTTGAAATATTTTGTCGGTAAATACAACTACTTAAATGTTTGATATATATGACATATTTACATCATGAATATGCACTAACGGAGGTCAACCTCCTTGTGTTTATTATCAGAGAGTAGAAAATTTCTGGAAAACGAAATGGAAGAGGGAGATCATTCCGTAGAGCAATCTGTTGAGGCTGAGGCCCGAGGAGAAGCCCTAGCACTCCAGAATGTGAGTGGGTCAACCACTCCAACTCCTCCTCAAGCACCGTAGTTCCCTGCTCGGTTTACACAGCAGATGGCTGCATTCTTTCAACAAATGGCGGAAAATATGCCACCTCAAGCACAGACACAAGCACTTGCAACACAACCACAGCTTCCGGCTCGGCAATATGAGAAATTAATGAAATTTGGGACTACAGAATTCAAAGGAACAGTGGATCCACTGGAAGCAGAACAGTGGTTAGAGAGGATGGAACGGGTTTTCAGAAAACTACATTGCGCTGAAGAGTTGAAGTTCGAATATTCAGTATCACTTCTGCAAGGGGATGCTTATGAGTGGTGAAAGACCATCCCCTATAGTCTAGTAGAGCCACCAGTCCTCACATGGGCAGACTTTTTAAGGGAATTTCGGCAAAAGTGGGTCCCTGATACTTATGTAGACATGAAGCTGCAAGAGTTTTTAAGTTTGAAGCAAGGGGATAGAACTGTAGCAGAGTATGAGCGGGACTTTTCAAGGCTAAGCCATTATGCTGGAAGCTTAGTCTCCACCCCCAGAGACCGGTGTAAAAGGTTTGAGGCTGGGTTGAGGCCTAGCTTGAGAATGCAAGTGGTAGGGTTCCGACACCAGAATTTTTCTGAATTGATTTCACAAGCCCTGGAATTAAAAAGGATAGAATCAGAATGGGCAGTGAAAAAGAGTACACAAGAGAAAGAGAAAACTGAAAAGGTTACTGGTCAAGCTACTGAGAGTGGCTCTGGGAAAAGAAAACATTTTGGAGGATCTAGCTCGCGCGAATCGGGTAGAGGTATATCTTCTAGACAGAAACCATCCCAATCCGATCAGCAAACTCAACAGAGACGCAGAAATACGCTATCGGATCGACTTTGTGAGACTTGTGGTAAACCACATAGTGGAGTATGTTATAGAGCTATAGGAGCATGTTTCAATTGTGGAGGGACTGGTCATTTTGCTAAGGATTGCATAAGTCCACGCCGTTATGGATCATTTACCACGGCAAAAGGATCAGCCCAAGTTTCTACCCTGAAGAGTTTACCAACAGTTGGTAGAGGCAGAGGCAGAGGTAGGGGTAGTACACCTGGAAGTCAGAGTACTGTGAATCAACCGGGACAAGGTGATGCTCCAGTGAGAGTATACACTATGCGACAGAGGGACGAGGATGAGACTTCTGGTATGGTTACTGGTAATTTCTCAATTCTTAACTGAGATATGTATCTGTGTAAAAAAAAAAAAAAATCAATTTTGATATGTTAGTGACTGGTCTTTTTAAAATTAATTTTGGAAGAGTTTGTCAGTGAAAAGTATTTGCTAGCACACAAGAATTTGTAAAGTTAATTAGTAAGCCTAATTATGTAAGGAAAGAGAACCTAAAAGTAAGTTATAGTAATATAGCTACCTTAGATGCGAGTAAGGGTATTACTGCTGATAGATGTCAGTGGGTACCATAATCAAAATTAGTTCAAGATATTAGTGAATTTAAAAGAAATAAGATATAGGGAAGTTTGTTCTATTGGGATGTATCGTAGTAACTATGCAATATTCTTGATGTTTGTACTATAAGCTGCAGATTATAGTACTGACTTGGGATTTATTGTGTAGAGCTACGTACTACCCAATAGTACACAAGAATAAGAATAGTTGCAAACGGCATCAGTTTTGGTACAGTTATGATAAGATAAAGTTTTCTTATTGGAAAGGAGTTTGAAAATCCTAACCTGGGATTTAAAACTCTAAAGTTAGAATATTGAAAGGTTATAGTTCAGTACAAAAGAAAATAATGACTACACAGCAGTGCAAAATAAGCTATAGAATGTCGATAGATAAAAATAAATAGAACAGTAAGAAAGGAGAAAAATACTAGATGAGGAATTGCCACCAAGGCAAGCAATTCACTTAAGATGTGTAATGATATTCTGAACTATTTTATCAAGAAAGAAATAAGTTAAACCAAAGCAAACAAGATAGTGCAAAATAGCACATAGGCCTTGGTCATAAATGGAGATGGTAAGATAATGGTTATGGACCTATGGCCAAGAAAGAAAAGACTACAAAAGAAAATAATTGCTAAAACAACAGCAAGAAAAGACTAAAATATTCCAAACTAAACTGAAGGGTACATCGAATGATCAAGAGATTTGATAAGAAAAGAGTAAAACTAAGTTCTCACCCATAGGATCATACGAGGTCCTAGAAAGAGTGGATCCACTAGCACACAGATTTGCTTACCTCTAAAATTGAAATGAATTTGAATCTAAATTATGACAGAAGCTCATAAGAAACCTGGCACTCGAGGTGAGCAATCGATAAGTAAATAGTATTGCTTAAAGTGCTAAGGAACCATCATTTAGGCCAGGAAGCTACTTAGAAGCGTAAATAGGACATGAAGAGACAGCACCCACAACTATTCAGAGACTGATACCAGGTAAAATTTCGAGGATGAAATTATTTTAAGGAGGAAAGAATTGTAACACCCCTACTTGTATAGCCAGGTATATTTCACTGTTCCGGTGATCGGAGTCGGTCCGGACAACTAAGAGAATTAGAACCACACTTAAAACAACTAGATAAGCCATAAAAAAAAAATAATTATTAATTGTCAATTAGTTAAGTATAAATAAGAAAAACAGAACAGAAGTTAAACGAGCCGAGAGTCACAACGATGGGTGACCTTCTCGGGAAAGACTGCGAAGTCGATTTAAAATCAAATTTCTAACCGTAAAATATGACGCCGCGGTCCTTAGGACCCTTACGAACACAGTGGAAAAGAGAAAATGACGAAAAAGAATTGTTAAGCCAGTCACATAATTAGATCAGGGAGCCGGAAGAAATATTGAATTATTTGCAAACTGGATTGAACCGGCGAGGGGCAATTTGGTCAATTGACCCCGAGAGCTGACTCCTGATCTAACTGTCAAATAAAATTAGAGAAAAGAAAATTTCAGAGTTGGGAATTAAATTAGAGAACTAATAGAAAAATAAATGAAAAAAAAAAAAGAAAATGAAAAAGTGAAGGGAGATGACATCATGCATGACATCATGCATGATGCCATAAATATTAGAATTAATAAATTTAATTAATTTGATTTTTGGGTCTTTCAAAAGGATAAAAGTCATAAAAGAAAAGAAAAAAAAATAGCAAAAGTCTTCTTCTTCTTCCCATTGTGCCGCCTCACTCTCCCTCACCCTCTCCCTCACTTCATCCTCCATGAAAGCTCATCTTTGAGCTTGAAAAACGAAAAATCTCTCCATAGAAAATTATTCTACCATGGTTAAAGCTTGTTTTGGCAACTAGAAGAGGTGATTGAAAGAGCAAAGAAAAAAGAAAAAGGAAGAGAATTGAAGAATTGGACATCAAAGATTGAGGTTAGTGATTTAAGTTGCAAAATTAATTTATTAGTTATGTTTATAGCTTAATTAACTTAGAAATAAACTTAAAATGAAATGAAATTAATTGTTGGAGGACTAAACATGGATTTTGATCAGTTAGGGTTTGATGTGGTAGTGCATGAATTTGATTGGATTATAAGTGTAGGCAAGCTCATATGAATGTAGAGGTGATGTTGAGATACTTGGATTTGGTTAAATGTAATTACTAGTGTAGTTAGGGTTTTGGACATTAGGGTTTAGAGAAAAAAATATGAAAAACTTGTAAATGATATATTTGACCTATTTTGAAGTGGAAAATGGTCAATGGTAACCAAATGAAGTGTGTTGGAATGGTTGGAGTTAAGGCCAAATTCGGATTGAGTGTGGTCATGCTGCTGGCAGCATGACCAAGGTCCCTTTGAGGGACCAAAAATGAAAATTTACAAGTCCAATTGGTATGAGACCAATTGGGAATGAAAATAGACACTAAATGACACAATTTTCATTTAGGAAGCATGCTCAAAAAGTGACCAAAACCTAGTGAACAAATTGATCAAACTTGGAAAATCTCAGTCTGCCCCTGTACAAACTGACTAAATGAACAACCATAACTTGAGCTAGACAGGTCAAAATGACCTAAAATTTTACCAGTGGACAGTTTAGACATAGATCTAAAACTTTCGTGAAGAACAAAAACCCAAATTATGCCATTAACCTAGTCATTTGGCCACCCAAAGTTGGTGACCTAAAACTACTAAAACCAAAATTTGCCCAGAATTCTGGGTTAAGTCCAATCCGGCAGCTATGGTTCAAATGGCTATAACTTGAGCTACAAAACTCCAATTGGAGTGATTCAAAAAGTAGAATAAACTTAAGGCAATAGGGAATATTTTCTATGAAGAAAGTTTTGCCAAATTCTAACAAAAAAGTGACCAATGGAACAGTGCAACTTAAGACACCAAAACTGAAAATTTGCAAATTTGCCTAAAAGACTTAGAATTTGAGTAAACAACCAAAACTAACAAATTTAGTGACCAAAATATGGTATGTGAGTGAAGTTGGAGTTCTCATGCCTATCAAGCCTTAAAAAGTCAACAAATTGACTTGAATAGTACCATGAATAGTAACTCCAAAATGAAAATTTCTAAGAATGCTAGTTTAAGCATATTTGGGCTAAAATTAAGTATTTATGAATTAATTTTTGGATTTATTGTGAAATAAGATACTGAAACACTATAAATTTTGTGTTTCAGTTGAAAAAGACCCGGAAAGCCTAGAGGCGACTAAGTCCAGGTTTGTGCACAAAAATTTTTAAATTATAGTTTTCATAATGGAAATTGATTTGTTATACATTGTGAATGTGTTTTGTTCATTATGAATTTCGAGAATGTGTGTTGCCTATTCTACAATGGAAATTTGGAATGAAAATTATTTATTGATTTGTATGAAATATTTGAACAATATGATTTTGAATTTAGTTATGGCTTTAAAAATCTTATTTGAAAAATAGTGTATTGCCTACTTTGTAATAAAAAGTTTAGAATGAAACATGATTTGTGAATTGTATAAAATATTTGAATAACTTGATTTAAATTGTTTTTAATTCACACTTGGCATGACAATATTAATATGTTCCTCCTCCTCTTGTGGGGTGAGTTTGATATTTGATCACTTTCCTCCTTCTCTGGCTTTCCAGTCTGACGGGTGAGTTTGGATGAGTACTCATTAGCTAGCTAGCCACCTCCCTCATTGATTTCGATTAGTGGGGTGAGTTTGCCTTGTCGTGGTGTATAACACGACATGTTTGGAAATTTTGTGTCATGGCCTAAGTTGTGTTATTGTTTGGCAACACTATGTTTATTAAATTGTTTGATCAAGTTGTGCTATATTAAGCTTGAAAATTATGATTTATTATAAATGCAATTTGAGAACAAAATTGTGAAATGTGATTATGAGATTTTTGAATAATGATTTGTTCATAAATATTTTATATTATGCATTTTATGCTTTATTGTGTACCACTGAGTATTTATATACTCAGCGATAGCTTTAACTTGCTATCGCAGATAGAGAAAAGGACATAGCAACAAAGCGAGCTGCTACAGTTAGAGAGGAACACAATTGAAGAATTTTTGTACGGGTATTTGTCTATACCCTGGTAGTTTAGTTTGATGTAAATATGATAGTATGCATATGTATCTCTGTAATTTGAGCAGTTGTATAGATAAAATTGTAATAATATTATTTTTGAGATTTTGCATCTGTAAATTAACTTATGATTGTAAATTAATAATTTAAAATGCAATGCGCATGAGTTATGAAATATTTTGAGATATTAATTATTGATTTGAAATTTGGATTTTGAATTGAAGTGTTGCTATTGCTGTTGATTTAAAGTTTGATGGCCGCAAATAGAGTTGTGATTGAGAAAAATTTTTGGAAGTGTTTTTTTCAGGTATTTGAAGAACTGTTTTCTCAAAATAAAGACGGAACTCTGTCAAAATTTTTATAAAAATTACGGAAAAATAAAATGGGCCAAAAATTTTAACTAGTTTTCAACTTTAATTAAATGTTTTAAATACCTGTTAGAAAAATGCTCATCACTTGTTAAAAATAAGAAAATTGTTTTAAAATCTCTTGTAGGGTACTTAATGAGTTATCGGTAGGTGAAGTTCGGTAGTTCATTAAGTATTCTATGGGATCATGTTATGCCTTACAGAGGGGTAAGGTGTGACATTCAAGGTCTACTCATGGTCTCAAGCTTGATCTACTACTTCTTCTCCTATTATTTTCACATGGATTACTTCTACCATGACTAGAACCAACAACAAAAGTTCCACTTTCATTGCTACTATCTGTCTTCTTAAACTTCTCATCATCCAAGACAACTACGGTAACTTCTTCCACATTTAAAGTCTCTTTCCCATTGGTTAGGGCTGTCACCAAGCTTTTATAAGATTGTGAGAGAAAGGTTAAAAGCAATAGGGCTTCATCTTCTTCATCAATCTTCACACCAACGCTAGCCAATTGAGTAATTAATTGATTGAAAATATTAAAGTGATCCCTCATATCAGTACCTTTATCCATTTTGAGTTGGTATAACTCCTTTAAGTATAAGCAATTTGTGAGTGACTTTGACATGTATAGACTCTCCAATTTCCTCCACAAAACAATGGATAAAGTCTCCTCCAAAATATTGTACTTCACATCATGAGCTATCATCAATCTAATGGTCAATCTAATCATACTCACTGCCCTTTGTTAAAACTTCTCCCAATCATCATCTTCATAGTCACCGGTTACTTTTCTTTCAATGCTTTGATTAATCCTTATTGCACAAGGACATTCTTTACGGTATTGTGTCAAAGGCTGAAATTATTTTTTCCATTAGACTGCTCTACCTTAAATTCGGTGGTCATCATCTTGAACCATAGCTCTGATACTACTTGTGAAAATCACACCCACACAAATTAAGAAACACAAAATTTAATTTGGTTTGGCATAAGCCTACTCCGCCAATAAAGAAAAATAATTATATAACCACTAATTATTTTTCTCATCATTACAAGTCGCTCATACAAAACTAAAAACTAATCCTTTCGGAACTCTAATACTAAACTTCTTATTTTATTTAATCTCCTATTTCTAATTTAACTTGGATTCTAACAAAAATTTTTGTCTCTCATTAGACCATCTTTTATATAGTTGACTACTAGTAAAATTATACTTCCTTCATCCACTGTTATCTATCATTTAAGGGTTTTCATAATGATTAAGAAAGCAATTAAATCAACTAAATTATATAAAAAAAAAACTCTTTAATTTAATTGAATTATCCTTTATTTTATCTAATTAAAAGAGAGCAAGAAGTTATAAGAAGGATTTTAGGAAATTGTAGAAACAATTAATGTGTTTAGTAAAAATAAAGGTAAAATTGAAAAAAAAAAATAATTATCCTTAATCTTCCTAAACTGACAAATAATTTTGAATAAAAAAAAATTTTGAAAAGTGATAGATAAAAGTGAACAACCAGAACAAAAGTTTAGACAAAGGGATTACTTAATAAATGGAATTAAATTTATAAACTTTTGAATATAATTATCATAATACAAAAATGAAATAGCAAATGCTATAAACCTCAGGTTAGTATGTTAAGCAAAAACATGCTGAAAGCTCAAAGAGATAGAAGATGAAAAAGTTATAACACAAAAGGACTATAGATAGTCACTCCAAAGAGCAAAACAAATATAGCTCTGATTATCAACTAAATATAAGCCTAGATTATCAACTAAATATAGCTCTGATTTTTAAAATGCAAAACAAAGAATTAACATGTAATATTCAAATTTTTTTAAAAAATATAAATTTATATTACTATGTATATACGATTTTTATTCATCTTAATTTGTACTAAAAGAATATTATAATTATATTTATTTTAAGACATGTAATTAAAGTAAGTGGGATAAAAATTAATATGAATCTTTGGATAAAGAGTTTTTGCTATCTTTATTATCAATTTATTATATTATTTTTACAGTTACAACAATAATAACAAATTAAATATGTCAATACACTCCAATGGACATTAATTCATAAATCTATTATCAATTATATTTACTTTTCATTTATAATAATATCATTTTAAAATATATTCAATAAAGGATATTTAAATATTATTATAATATTATAATTTATACAATATTATTGCAAAAATATGTTTATCATGAATAAAATTTATTGGATAAAAAAGTTTAATTATAAATAAACTTATATTAAATGAAATTATACCATATTATTCTGATGCAAAATTTATTTCAAAGTATATAATATCTTTAAAATCTATAATTTATGGATTTTTTAAAGAATGATTATATTTTAATTTAATTCTCATTTTATTTATATGAAAATATGTAAATTATAGTTAAATATGATATCATCATATCCCATATATATATAATTATTATTTAAAATTTATATGTACTTAAAAAGTATTATTTTAATTTTATAATTTCATTTTGATACCAATTGAGTATTAAATAATGATGAAATTTGATGTTTGTGAAACGATGAGAGAGAGAGAGTATGACTATACCACATCGTTTAATTAAATGATTAAAAATTTTGATGGATCATAGATATTAAAGTAAAGTTGGAAATAAATTGATAATAATAATAAAATTAGATCAGTCACACAATAAAATGAAAAAATAATAAAAAAATATAATAAATTAAATGATAGAATAAAATTTGAATGAATTTTAAAAATCTTATTAATTGTGTCAAAATTTAAATATTTGAATTAAATCACTAAAATAAGAAAAGATTTAGATTACTTTTATGATTAGTCTTTATAATTGTTATTCAATATTCATATTTATTTAAAAAGTAATATCTTATATTTATTATTATTTTTAAACATTTTATTATTATTATTTAATAATTATTATATATTAATTTATAAAAAAATATTTGGGGTAAGAAATATAATGGACCCACGTGTTGAACACGGTGTCCCGCAAACTAGTATTATATAATTGCTCCCGCCAAAAAGCTTGGTTATTTTCCCGCCCTTTTGTTTTTGTTTGTTTCAACTTTCAGCACCTTCCACCAACACCCTTCATTAGCAGCGTCATCTCTGATCTCTTCTAGCTCAACTGCATAGTGCGTAGATACAGATCTTCTAGGTAATGTATATGCCTTTCTTTCTTCTTTCATCTCGCCAATACGCTGCTCATTTGATTTTCTAACTTGTAGATTAATTGGTCTTCTATCAGATCCCCAGTCGTCATATTCAAAATTTCGAGGAATCGTTAGAGGTAAGCAGCTGATCGCTTAATTTGGATTGCAAATGAGAATTAATAATTTGTTTTCAGTAATTTTCATCTTAACCTTGCAATTTGATTGTTCATCAACTTGATATAGTAGCATCTTCTTTGGCAATAGAAACTACATTTTGTTTAACCTTTTTGGGGTAGTTGAATGGAAGGTATAGTGGGTAGATTCAAATCCCAGATTTACCTGATGGGGCTGCTAGATTTTAGCTTTTACTTCCTCAAATTGTTAGATCTGGTTTATTATCGGATATTGTATTGTTTGACATCTTCTGTATAACATTTGAAACAATCATTGTTCTCATTTTCCAGTTCATTAGAAAAATAAGATCTCGGAAATTTGGTAGCAATGGGAGTTGCAAATTCTTTTTATTTCTTTAGTATTGTATCATTATTCTCATTATTCATTGTCACTTCTTTGTTTTGTTTTCACTCTATAGTCTTTAAGGTCCTGAGCAAAATTGATCCGGTGGTGATTTCATTTCCTTAATCTTGATTCACTTGCTATTGCTTTGTACCATGAGTTACATTGTTTTGCAGACTAAAATGTAATTTATTAAAAAATAAAAATGAATTTCCAGTTCATTGTTCAATTGAATTTTTTTTATCAAATCTCATTATGTTCGATTAAATTACAAAACATGTATTTACTTTGTTGGTTCTGCTTGATGAGTTGTCTTCACAAGTGAAAGTATTTTATGTTGAATTTCCAGCACTCCCCATGGGACTATATGCTCATAAATTAACCTCTTCTAAACCTACTTGTGCTTTAAAGTTCAAATGGGTGTCTGTTCCTCTTAATGACCATAATTGTTAGTGTCAATTATGTTTACATTGCAGGATATGGATACATCAAGCCCTGCAATTTTTGTTAATGGAGAGTCGTTGCAGATGTATGTAGGGAAAAAGGTTCGATCAGTGGTTCAAGTTATTAAATCTGATGGTGGAGACATGATTGGAAAATCTACAGACGAACATCAATGGACTATAAAGGGCTTGTCATCTGCTCCTCTTATGAGTTATGTGGAGGTTATTGGTGTTGCTGAGAGCAACCAATCAATCTGTGCTGAATTATGGACCGACTTTGGCAAAACATTTGGTATGAAGTGCTTCCTGTCGTTTTTCCTTGTACATACATATTTCATGACCATCGCCATGGAGTCTAGTTGTACAGTATCAATCTATCTATTTTGGTAATTGGTTGGTTGAAATTGTTTGAGCTCTCAGATTCTATGTGTCGTTTTTTAGCTTCCTTTAAACTTAAATACTCCTACTATCAATTGTTTTACAGCTAGCTTAGCACCCCGAAAATTTAACCTGAAAGGATAGAACTCAACTGCCTGCACAGAGTGTTCCACACCAATTCAAAGTTGATTTCATAGCTATCTAATTTTCCCCTCTTCTCGTCTTTATTTTTTTCCCCTTTTTTGATTTATTTATTATTGGTAGGATATCTGATTTCTAGACCTCATTTATTTTGCAGATGCCTACTCTTACAATCAACTATGCCAACTTGCAAACGGGGAATTCAAAGCTTTATTTCTCTAGGAGCGTACCGTGGAGCTTCCAAAGCCTTGCTTCTGTGCGGAGTAGCTACTGCAATCATGGTGAAGTTGGGATTGTAAAGGAAAGTAGTTTAGTTACTATTTCATGTGTTGATTAAGACTGACGATATTTGCAAGGCCTAGGTTTTTCTGAATTGCTGTTCAGATTCTGTCTTGTTAACGTAATCATATGGAGCAGGGTTTTCTATTATTATTATTATTATTGTCCCCTATGAATTAACCTAAATATATATGAATATCAATGGAAGTCATGATATAATCATTAGGGCTATTGCATAAAACAGTTTTAAGCGCATTACTTTAACATGTCCGCTCTGCACGATGCCAATCATGTGTTCTAACCCCTTTTCATCCACGATAATGAACGTTTGCTAAGAAATTTTGCCAAGTGGAATAGTCACCTTCCCCTAGCAATCGAAATCCCCTTAGAGCTGTACAAACCAAACCGAAAAACCATACTCAAACTGAAGAAAGAGCTATTGTTACGAGAATTGAATCTCACTAAATCAAGTTTATATTTACTGTCTTAGTTTGATTCTGATTTTTTTTATCAAAATCTAAATTAGAATCGTTTCAGAATTAAATTAAAACTTACTGAATCAAAATCAAATTAAAGAATCAATTATATATATATATATATATATATATATATATATATATATATATATATATATATATATATACAATTAGAAGTGCATCTAATTTAATATTATCTTTTATTTTTCTAACTTTTAAAATAATTTTAGTTTTAAATGCACTAATAAACTATTCTATAATCTTTAATTATATGATTAAATCACAATTTAATTATATATATATATATATATATATATATATATATATATATATAATTAAATTGTGATTTAATCATAAATCCCCTTACTTAGAGCTGTACAAACCAGACCGAAAAACCATACTCAAACTGAAGAAAGAGCTATTGTTACATGAATTGAACCTCACTAAATCAAGCTTATATTTACTGTCTTAGTTGATTCTGATTTTTTTTATCAAAATCTAAATTAGAATCGTTTCAGAATTAAATTAAAACTTACTGAATCAAAATCAAATTAAAGAATCAATTATATATATATATATATATATATATATATATATATATATATATATATATATATATATAATTAGAAGTGCAACTAATTTAATATTATCTTTTATTTTTCTAACTTTTAAAATAATTTTAGTTTTAAATGCACAAATAAACTATTCTATAATCCTTAATTATATGATTAAATCACAATTTATATATATATATAAAACCAAAAATATGTAGTTAAGAAATATATTTTTATATTAATAATATTATTTTAAGGTTAATATTATTATTTATTGTTGTTTTCATGTTAAAAATTTAAGATCATTTTTTCAATTTTAAAATGATTGTCATTTTATGTGTAAAAATCAAGATTTGAAATGAAATTAGCATTAAAATTAAAATAAAAATAAAACCGAAACTAGAATTATAACTAAATCAAAATTATTTTTTGGAATCAGAACCGAATTTTGATTCCAAATATGACTCCTAAAAGTTAAAAAACCAAATGTTTAGCTTTGATTTTGGCTCTTAGCTAGAATCGGACTCGTGCCGGAATCAAACACCCCCTATTGATACCATTTAAAAGGCATAAAAATACACAACAGAAATCTGATGTCTCAATTTATGCCAAAAAAATCATAAATGATCAATTTTCTCCAAACAATATTAAGCATACAACATATAGAGAATTAAAAAACTGCACTAGATCCTATCCATTTTATTTTCCATTATTTCTTTCCCTTGTCCAATATCACATGCCAGCAATCCTAGTATGTGAACTCAAACCCTGAGGCCCTTCCTAGAATGGCCGCTGGAAGCCTCCTAAATTAAACAGAGTATGGATTAGGGCGGCGTCGCTAATTCCAGGGATATGAGCATAACCACCAGCAAGAGCACACCGTACACACTGCAACAGAACCAAAATGTATGCTAATCCCACACCTGCCCAATAATACATCCCATACGTACCTTTGTAGTGTATGAGAGGAAAGAAGTTGCTCGTATACCATATCAACTGCGTGGCTGTTTCCAACAACATGCCCATCATAAGATGGAACCTAAAAAAGTGAGGCCACTCTTTGTTCTTCACAATTCCAATATAAGCAATGTAGTAATAAAGCATTGTGAACCAAGGTGGTAATCTCGAGACAGCTCCTGGGACAAAATATATCAAATCTTGGAAGTAGTCATGATGTTCTAGGAAGGGCTGGAGAAAATACCCAGCATCTGACAGCTGCAGGGCAATCAAATAGGGAAGACAAGCTAATGTCCTCCACCACCATTCTGGTTTCTCATCTAATAGTGGGAAGGGCAACCTGAAAAAGTCATTCTTGTATGCTCTAGGGAGGTCAGAGGAACTTCGCTGAGCAGGTAATCTAGGGATTCCGTAAGAGTGGCTATCTTGACCTCCAAAAACTGAGGTTGATGCAGCAGAACGGTGGGAGAACTTTTTTTCTGCCAAGTGAAATGACAAAAAGATTACAATGTTCAACATTCTAAAGAAATAACCATCAAAGGAAAAAGAAAGAAGAAGAATTTACCAACAAATTTTGTTCAAAGGAACGTGTAAGACAAGGAAATTTAATAACCTTTAGAAAAGCAGGCATGCAGCTGCTGATTAGGGCCTTGTGAACTCATGCTCATTGACAAACCAGGCAAGGCAGGAAAGTTAGGTCTGCACAAAACAATTGGGCTACTTCGCAAGGGCTTACCTGCCCCTATAATCTTGGTACATCCATCAAAAATCACATCCTTGTACCTGGTTGCCAGTGACAATATAACATATAAATACCATCACAAACAGATCAAACAACAAATTTTATTAAATGGGAGAATTCATCCACTTATTTAGTTTGTTGGATTTTCATCTTTCATCAAATATATACTTCAAAACTAGTCTTCAAAGAGACTGAAAAGACTGCTGCCATCAAAAGAAAGCCTCATACACATAACACCAATCAACTTGGTCTATTATGCAGCAGGCAAAAGAGCCTCTGCATATCACACTTAGTTCTTGTTATAGAATAGGAAGTCAACTAGTAGATATTCAAATCAATTAGCAAAATCATAGGGATAGAATTTATAGACGCTCCCATTTAGTTAGTGTGATTATAGGAGCAAGCGCATATAAATTTGTATTCAATCCTTTATTAAAAATATATCATTTTTCATTCAAAGTAACAGTTCTCACAAATTGACACGTTCATGACTCATGCAATTTGTTTATAAACTCTCCTTTTGACCTAAAAGGAACCTCAACTGGTTCATAAAGAAAACAGGAGCAATGCGTTGTCCATTACAAGACATTTTGTTGAAGCAACAACATAATGATGGCCAATATGTAACCCATACACTATATTAAAGAGTTAAAATATCGAAGGATATGCCCATTTAATTTATTCCTCCCATTCAACAGTGCAAACCAAGTCAAAATTTCAACAAATACAAAATTTAAACCAACAAGCCATGTATTTCTAACACAAAATCCTCTTATATAGAACTATCTCATAATTTTTGAATTCATATATGTCTCAATTAAAGACCGCACAAACAATTTGATTGATACATCTCCTACCACATCAAAAGGTTTTAAAATAAAAATTTAAAAGTTCTAAAATATGTTCTTAACTTCAGTAAAATCTGCACAAATACCACGTAAAGAACAAGGCTAAATGAAATTTTTTACACTCGAAGCCTTAAATGATATTTTCTATTAAAACAAATCTGATCAAGTTCACATATATACTAAGAAACACAAATAGAAACAAAATGAAACATCATATAAAAAATATATGTATTAGAGGCAGTTAGATGTAAGGGCCGGTTTAATTCAGCTATTAGCCATGCTAATAACTAGTAGCACTTATAGATAGATGGTAGGTCGTAAACCATAAATATTAACTATTTGGTAAAAATTTGCCAGTGATTGCAATTTAATGTTGATCTGCTGAATAACACCATTAAGGGCGTAATTTTTTTAAAATATGTTAATATCTTAAATTATTTTTAATTTATCTTCTATATATGTTTGCAATGAATATTTTTTTTTTTGCCTAAAAATATAAACATAGTAGTTATTCCAAATATTATTTATAATATTTTATTTTAATAAATAATTATCTTTATATGAACTATAAATGAAAAGGACAAACTTTCAATTAGCAAATTTATTAGAGGCAAATTAGCCCAAATATTAAAAAACAAAAATCAAATTAACTGTTAGCTGATGGGAAAAGCTAAAAAAATGAAAGTTTTAAAAAATTAATGGTTGTTGAACAACAGCTTTCCTTTTTTTCCTATGGGGTTTAAATAGCTATTAGCTAGGTCCCAAAATCTAAATGAAATATCCCTAACTTAAGTATCTTTTAAATGTACTACTTTATCATTGTGTTCATAAATTTCTGTCAAAAAAAAAAAAAAAAAAAGAGAGAACACGTACCTGTAAGCAGTAGCAACAGTAACAATGCCCGGAGCAAGAAGCATAGTTGGCTTGAGAGCTTGGCGAGAGGCCTGAGTAGCAGTGGTGGCTGCAGCTGCCCTAACAGCTAACACAGTCATCCTCAACTTCTTGTGTTTTCTCTCTTAAAAATTTCCTTTTGAAATGCTTTTAAAAAGTTCCTTCACATGCAAGAAATGGGAACCTAGCATTATTTACATAATCAATAACATATGCCACTATTTTGCCACAAAAACTAGGTTGGTGGACAAGATAAAACTAAAAAGGGCTTCAAAATTTGACAAGTTGGTAGAATGAAGCTAAAGTTGACGTAGTTTGAAGCTTAAATAAACACACACACACTCTCACACACACACACACACACACACACTCTCAGACACACACACACACACACACACACAATGAAATCTCTCTGCTGGATTTTTTTTTAATGAAAAACTCTAACTAAAATATATAGGATTAAGGCTTATTTATAGAGATTATAATCTCCTAAGCCTAACAGAAAAATTAATCGACTATGTAGGAAGTTTAATTAAACCTAAACAAGATAGGAATCCTAAAAAAAAATAGGAAAAACCGAAAACCTAACTAAAATGGGAAATCATAAAAAAAATCCCAATAGAAAAATAAAATAATCCAAATCTGAACTAAATCTAGCCCAAATTAGAAGCCAACACATTGTTAGATTGATAAGCACTTTTGAAACGAAAAAAAAAAAAAAAAAAAAAAACACACTATTCATGTTTATGGCCGAGGGACACAGTGCTGGACAATGCTTTACATGCCCTAGGCATGTGCCTGGGCTCTGGCACACGCCCGGGGTACTGTATTCAACACAAGGATTAAGTAACAGAATCACAAGGCACAAATAATCAGGACTAAAAAAATCAATTCGCATAATAAACAAAAAAATCTCATTGAATACATAGATAAGTAAATAAACAAATTAACTATTGAAAAGAAAAAAAAAAAGAAATATTAAAATCCGAATTGGTGAATTTGCATTATGTTATTGTGAAGAGAAAATTCTTCAACTGATTACAACAAGAAGAAATTATTACAAACTATCAAGGTTGAGTACAAGTCAAGGATTAAGCACCAGAGAATCAAAAGCCACATACGTGCTTAACAAATTTGTATATAATATAAAATTTCACATTAAAAACATGATGAAAATAGATGAACAAAAAAAAATTGAAAAATAATATATTTTTACATTCTTTAAACAGAAAAAAAAATAGAATTATCATGGAATTGTCACATCATTGCAAAGTGGTTGAGCCAGTTTTGAGCCTCATGTTTTGCTTTCAACAAGAGATGCGGCTAGTACTTAGATAAATAGAGGAGCAAATGGAGGGTTAGAAACAGAAAGGGTGAGGAGTGGATAGAGAAGAAAAATTAGAAGACCAAGGAAATCAGAAGAAAACACAATCAATTTTGAGATGCATGTCGGATGAATGGGATTGGTAACTGAAGCTTTCAAGTAGTTTTCCCTCTTTTCTATCTGCTATGCTTTCTGCAGAGGAATAGAAGAACATGGAAATGATGGGTGGAAGGAGAGGTGGAGGGGGAATGTTTCAGCCAATGGTGGTAGTGGTTTGAGAGTTAACAAGGGTGTAGAGAAAGAACAAAGGGAGGAAAGGTCAGCAATATTAAGGTTGCAACTTGCAGGATTAAAATGGTGAGTGGTGTAGGGGTAGAAGAACATGAAAATGTTGGGTGGTAAGAGAAGATGGTGGAGGCTTATTGAACTGACACTGAAAACCAAAAGCCACATCGCTTTTAAGCCAATAAAGGAAAAATATGAGAATGGGTGAAAATAAGAGCCTTGCACACATATTTCTTTGAATTATTAGGGTTTGGGGCCCAACGAATCTCACTCATGTTAGGTGTCTCCACAAATGCCATGGTGAATTCCCCCCACTTCCTCTAGGTCCCCCTCTTGCCTGCCCTCAAAACAAAATTGTTCCTGTTATAGGAGAAAATGCCATTGGTCAAATGGATTATATCACCAGGCTCAAAAGCATCACTCTCATCCCCCCCAAAACTAGAAGTGCACAGCAGAGGTCTCATCAGCCACCAGGGCCAAGTGTGTCTTTTTCTGACCCTCCATCGCTGTCCTGCCTTTGGCCAGAAGTATGAATTGTGCATTTATATTGGTTTGAGCTGAAGGCACCATGTCTTTCAAAGACACCATGCTTTTTCCTCCTGTTCTTTGTGAAATACTATGTAGAAACAACTTTAATTTACAAAACAGGGAAATGGCTTTGAATCAATGAATCAAGTCACATTACTATGAAGTGATGGAGCCAGTAGCGTTTCGTTGTCAACAAAAGATGCGACCAATGCTTGGAAATTTAGAGATTTAGAAACAGAAAGAGGAAAGAATTGATAGAGAAGAAAAATTATAAGGAAAAGGTAGAAATCAGAACAAAACTTACTTGATTTGGACATGAATCTCATGTGAATGAGGTGGGTAACCACAGCATCAAGTGGTTTTCCCTCTTCTGTTATCCTTTTCCGTAGAATGGTAGAAGAACATAGTAATGGTGAGTGGGACATGAAGATGGCGTAGTGGGATTGTTATGGAGGTGGCAATGGTGCTAGGATTAGTGAGAGCAGAGAGAATAAGGGACAAGATGAGAGGAGATAGTAGAGGATATGTAAATAAAGAAAGTTGAAATTGGATGATTGAGAATTCAAAAGGAAAATAAGGCGAGACACTTTGGAACTAAACACGGTTGCTAAGTACACAGGCAAATTACTTGTGATCATGTCAAAAAATTGTATAGTTGCAATAAAATTAAAGTTTCAAATTCAAAGCCAATCTGAGATTCTTAGCAAACAATGCATTCTATATGAGGACAAACTAAAGAAACAGAGATTATCAACCCAGATAGGATCTAGGCAATTTTGCTATGAATCTTAAATCAAATTTTATTCTAACATTCCTAAACAGTGAGGAAGTATCAACATTCTAAAACAAAATTTGACTAGGTCTTGATCATGCACAACAACAATTGATATAGGTTTGGTTTGGAAAAAATCATTTGCAAGAAAAGAATTCAATTCAATTCTCATACAATCATTTACCCCCCATTTGGAAACTAAAATTTTACAAAAATTTAATTCAATTAATTTCTTTTTTGGTCAATTCTCTTGATTGAAAACCTAAGGCTTTCCTTTTAAGTTGTATGATTATATGGGAATTCAATTCAACTCTTTTCTTGGATTCCAAAGAAAGCCTTAGATTTCCAAACATGATATTAAAAAAAAAAAAAACAAATTTCAATCGAGTTGAATTCTTGCAAATTTTTAGCTTCCGAATAGGCTGATTATTTTAAAAATGATTTCTATTTCTTTTAAAATAAATATTTCTTAAGTTGAATTTTGTCACTATTCAGCTTCCAAATATAAGAATTGATAGAAAAAGAAATCAATTGTATTAAATTCTTATAAAATTTTAGTTGCCAAACAGGAATAAATTACCCAGAAAAGCTTTACTCTAACTATCATCACTTACAAATGGAAATACCAAACAATGAAAATCTCAAGCATAAAACGTCATATCTATCCAGGACCAGGCGGCTTTTTAACACCTAAACATCTGCAATTCATGATTATTTTTCAAGTACTAATGATCCCATTTGAGGAAATTTAAACACAAGTAAAAAAATAATAACAATAATAATAATAACCCCACGCCATGGGTTGGTCATCAAGTGCAACAGATTTCTATTTGAGGTGATTTTCATCGAGAAGAACAATAGTTTAGCACAGAGAATATCTCACCACAGAGCGAGATTGAAGAATCGGAATGCTGCTATGCCCTCTGGAAACTGTTTCCTCTTCCTCTGCCAAAGTGAGTTTCTTGTCGAACGAGAGAGAAAGGTATAAAAGCCCGCGAACCAGAATTCTCGCGTCGTCTTCTTTTCCCCCAAAATGAAGTTGGAAGATGCAATCTCTGGTTAAGGATCTCTCGGAAGTTTTGTTGAAAGAAAAGGATGAAGACGAAGGGGAGAGAGAGAGAGAGAGAGAGAGAGACTCAGAGATCCTTAAGACAGCTTCTGAAAAACCCCTTCTAAAACCCGTCATGCGTTTCAATTTTTCACATTTTATCGAGAGAGCTCCCCTGTGGAAAGTCGGTTATAACTGCTCCTAAAACGCAACGTTTTACCCTATCAGCCCACATGCAACGTCGGCTCTTAAAAAGGCACCCTTTTTTTTTCCACGCACAGTAAATACTCAATCTCACCCATCCTACTCTCTTATGAAAAATCTTAAAATACAACTATTATATTATGGTAACGTTGGATTATTTATTTATATATGTATGTGGATTAATATTAATTAATTATTAAGCTTATTGACAGATTATATAATAATATCAAATAATAAATTTAGTAATTGATAATATCTAAATAAATTGAGTCATATGATTATATAAGCTTGTAATGGGTCAGGCTATCTATAAACCTAATAAAAAAGAGGGTTCAACTCTCAATTTTATATATATATATATATATATATATATATATATATATATATATATATATATATATATATATTATGATAATTCTATTTAATATAAATATTGAGAGTTATGAACTTACCATTTTACTTACGTTCTTAATTGTTTATAGAAAATCATGAATACAAATATATTTTCAGGTATACATATTCTCTAATCATATAATCTATAATGATCTAATTTATTTCTAACAAATAATTCATTATAGTCAATTTATGCAAGTTCTATTATAATTAATAACCAGTGAATATTCGTCATATATACAATCATTGCGCTAAATAAATTTTCCTCTCATGTATTTAAAATTTTTTATTAGATGTTTTATCTCTTTTAACTTGTCCAACTCTCAAACACCCCTCAAATTTTTTGCTATATCTCTCTCAAGGTGATTTATTTAATATAATTTTACATAAATATTTGTTGTGATATATTTAGTAAAAAAATAAATATGGATTAGATGTTTAATTTTATATATAATGTTATTTGAAAATATTGATTGATTGTTTTAAAAATTATTTAACATTTAATATAATTTTATTAAAAATTTATTGTGATATGTTTTAAAAAAAAAATGATGATTAGTTGTTTAATTGTACATTCAATGCACTGCAAGAAAAACACTGATTAACAATGGACTTACAATTGATTTTTGTTCATTGTAACGAGCTTAGCAACATATTTACTTTCACTGCAATTAATAATGGATAATTCCATTGTTAATAGGAATGGACAAAATTTTCCATTGCTAATTTAATTAACTTAAAAAAATAAAAAATATTCACAAAAAATAATTCGTTATTGTTTGCAATCGATTTAGTAACTGACTTCCATTGTTAATTGCAAATGATTTATAATTCATTACTAATTTGACTGTTATTTAATATTATAATTTTTAATTTTAATATTATAACTAATTTATAAATTTTAATTGATACATAAATTGTCATTAATAGTTATTATAGATATATTATAATGAGAGTAAAAAGTATTATTTCTAAAAAAATTATGGTGAAAAAATTAAGTGAGGGAAAATTATATTAATGAAAAAGGAAAATAAAGGGTAAATAATAAAAGTGAAGAAAATGAAAGGATAAGTAAGAATATGAGAGAAATGATAGACAAAAAAATGATGTCACACCTTACCCCTCTGTAAGGCATAACATGATCCCGTAGAATACCTAATGAACTACCGAACTTCACCTACCGATAACTCATTAAGTACTGGAAATTTTGGCCCATTTTATTTTTTCGCAAATTTTATAAAAATTTTGACAGAGTTTCCTCTGTATTTCGAGAAAACCGTTCTTCGAATACCTGTAAAAAGCACTTCTAAAAATTTTTCTCAACAACTGCTTCAATTTCAAACTCAATCTCAATCAATTTCTCAAATTCACAAGTTCAATAATTCCTTCAAAATACTGTCTATCAATATCATTTATTCGTATTCCATTTAAGATAAACAATTTATATATGCATCATACTAAAAATTACAATCAGAAAGTCCAAACTAAAATTTATTACAACTTTTATACAAACTTTGTACAAAATTGCTCAAGACCCATGTACATGTCCATACATTTATGTGCAATATATACATCAAAAGAAATATTTACAATTAGGTATAAATTATACCCGAAAACTTTAGGCTGGTAGCTTCACACCTCAGAATTCATCTGCGCTCCTCTAGTTTCAGATTCACTGACAAAGAATAAAAGCTATCATTTGAGTACTAGGACTCAGTGGTGCACAATATACTAAAATAATCTTTATGCAAAACTTAAATCACATTCATTCAAAAATTTGGCTAAACATGAAAATTAAATACAATCATGCATTGTGAGATTTTACATGTAAACCAAGTTCATTTCAAAGTATCAAAACACATTTCATAAAACCCACAGTTAGATCATGCCATTCGAAACAAATAGAATCTCAATAGCCAGAGGCTAAAGAGAAATCACATGAATCTCAATAGCCAGAGGCTAAAGAGAAATCATATCACAAGGCTAGCTAGCTCAAATATATGGATATCCATTCACATCCTCTTCTCGCACACCTCAACACTTCTCGAGAAGGAATCAAAATTCAAAACTAATTACCCCCACTAGTCGTGCTAGTGAGGTGTTCAAATATATGGTCATGACACTGTGGTTTCAAAACTTATCTTAATAATTTGCTAAACATTGTCATTTCAAATATACACAATAACTTTCACAATTTAAATCAAAAATCATAAGAATGCTATAATCCAATATTTCACATTATTCAAAACAATATGCAAAAGATGATTATAAAAGTATATGTTGTGCACAAACCTCAAACGAGTCGCCTGTTGGCCTTGACTCGACTCCTCGGGTTCTGTCCCGGTATTCTTTTCCACTGAAACACGAAATTTTCCAATGTTTCAGTACTAAAACTTAAAATAAATCCAAAATAAACTTAACTTCACATTTACCTAGCTCTAACGTGTTAAATTCGACGTTCTCGAAATTTTGTGTTTCGGGTTACTATTCACTACACTATTCCAGTCAAATAGTTGACTTTTTAAGGCTTACTAGGTATGGGAACTCTAACTTCACCCACATACCACATTTTGGTCACCAAACTTGTTGGTTTTGGTCATTTGTTTAAAGCTTAGGTCATTTTGACAAAATTGCCAATTTTCGGTTTTGGTTCTCCGAAGTTGCACTATTCCATTGGTCGATCTACTGTTGGAATTTGACAAAACTTCCTTCATAGAAAATGTTCCTTATTGTCTTAAGTGTATTCTCATTTTTGGATCACCTCAATCGGAGTTTTGTAGCTCAAGTTATGGCCAAAATAAGTTTACTGTTCACGTGCACTGTTCATGCTGCACTTTTGGGTTCTGGCAGATTTTGATCCAACTTTGGTCAGTAATTTGATCAAGTTAAGTTCATAATTTGGTCTCACTTTCTTCATATGAAATGTTCTACTATGTCTTAGGTTTCCATCGGTTCAAGAATCGCCTAAATCCGAGTTTTCTAGAGAGAGTTATAGCCATCCAAACATTGCTGCCCAACTAAAAATCTGCAGAGTTGCAGGTACAGTAATTTAATTTTGCTCAATGATTTTGAAAGGGTTAATGGCATAATCTGGGGTGATGTTCTTCATGAAAGTTTTAGGTCTATATCTCCTCTAACCCCTGGCCAAATTTCAGGTCAATTTGACCTGTCTAACTCGAGTTATGACCAAATGAACAGTTACTGTTCATTTGGTCAGTTTAGTGCAGTGGCAGCCTGCAATCAATTCACTTTGGTCAATTGTTTCACCAAGTTTTGGTCAGTTTTTGGCCATGGTTCCTTAATGAAAATTGTGCTCTTTTATGTCTATTTTCATCTCCAATTGGTGGCATATCAATTGGACTTGTAAAATTTGAGTTTTGGTCCTTCAAAGTGGGTTTGGTCATGCTGCCAGCAGCATGACCATTAACCTACGAATTTGGTTTAATTTCCTACCATTCCCACACAATCCATTTGGTCATAATTGACCATTATTTCACTTCACAATAGGTCAAACATGCCATTTATGCATTTCTCCAAATTTTGGTTCATAAACCCTAGCTTCCAAACCCTAATTACACTAAAATGTTGTATTTATTCACATTTAAGCATTTCAATCTTACTATCACTTTCATACAAACTTACTAACACATTTAATTCATTCAAAATACATCAAACTCTCCCACATCCATGGCTGGCTGAAATTCCCTTTGGTCCTCTACAAATGTTTTCTTTTGATTTTAATTAAATTTCTAGATTACTCAAACCACAAAGATAACCAATAAACTAAAATTTGCAATTTAGCTTGCTTACCTCACTTGAAATTCCTCTTCCTCAATTTTCTCTTTTTTTTTTTTCTTTCCTAATCTTGCTCAAACTTCCTTTCAAGGGAAATCAACAAGGTTTAAGGTTGGTAAATAAAATTTCTAGGTTGGGATTTAGAGGATTTATGGAAAGGAACCAAGAATTCCAAGCTTTTCTTGCTTAAAAATGGTGGAACAACATAAGAAGAGAGGGAGAGGAGAGAGCTACGGGAAAAGCAAAAGAAGAAGCAAAAAAAAATGTTTTTGAATTTTTATTTTTATCCATTTTTGAAGACCAAAATTTCCAAATTAATAAAATAACTTAATTAATCTTTTATAGCATCATCTTTGACTTTTCTAACTTCTTTCTTTTCTTTTTCTTTTTTTTTCTATTTATTTTTTTCTATTAGTTCTTTAATTTAATTCTTGATTCCGAAATTTTCTTTTCTCCGTTTTTATTTGACTGGCTTAACAGTTCTTTTTTGTGATTTTCTCTTTTCCACTGTGTTCATAAGGGTCCTAAGGACCGCAGCGTCACTTTTTACGGTTCGAAATTTGAGTTTAAAACGACTTCAGATGCTTCAGGAGGTCACTCATCGCTGTGACTCTCGGCTCATTTAACCTCTTATGTTCTGTTTTTCTTATTTATAGTTAACTAATTAAACATTACTAATTATTTGTGTTTATGGCTTCTCAAATTGTCTTAAGTGTGGCCCTAATCCCATTAATTGTCCGGACCGACACCGGTCACCGGAACAGTGAAATATACCAGGCTATACAACGAGGGTGTTACAATTCTCCCCCCCTTAAATAAATTTCGTCTCGAAATTTTTACCTGGTATCAATCTCTGAACAGCTGTGGGTGTTGTCTCCTCATGTCCTCCTCTCGTTCCCAAGTAGCTTCTTGGCCCGAATGATGGTTCCACAGCACTTTTACCAACGGTATTTGCTATTCCGTAGTCGCTTCACCTCATAAGCCGTAATCTTTATGGGTTCTTCTTCATATGTGAGGTCCGATTCACTTCAATTTCCTCTCGTAGTACATGAGATGGGTCTGATCGATACCTCCTCAACATAGACACATGGAAGACATTATGTATCTTCTCCAACTCTGGAGGTAGTGCCAAACGATAAGCCAAAGGACCCACTCTTTCCAGAACCTCGTATGGCCCAATGAAGCGAGGACTCGCTTCCTTTCTCGCGAATCTCATAATTCTCTTCCAAGGAGAAACTTTGAGGAAAACTTTCTCACCCACGCATACTCAATATCCCTTCTTCATCAATGTAGGACTTCTGACGGTCTGATGCAGTCTTAAGTCGATCTCGAATCACCCTGATTTTCTCTTCAGTCTGTTGAACAATTTCGGGTCCGATCATCTTTCTTTCACCCACGTTATCCCAACATAATGGGGTTCTACATTTCCTGCCATACAAAGCTTCATATGGAGGCATCCCAATGCTTGATTGGTAGCTGTTGTTGTAAGCAAACTCAATCAAAGGCAAGTGTGTATCCCAACTACCCTCAAACTCAATCACACAAGCCCGTAGCATGTCCTCCAATATCTGAATTACCCTCTCGGATCGCCATCCGTGCATGGGTGGAATGCTTGAAGTTCAATCTAGTTCCTAAGGCTCTCTGAAGACTACCCCAGAATCTAGAAGTGAACCTAGGATCTCTGTCTGACACGATGGATACTGGCACTCCATGCAGTCTCACAATCTCATCGATGTATAACTTGGCCAATCTTTCTAAACTGTAGTCCATCCGAACTGGCAGAAAATGAGCAGATTTAGTCAGTCTGTCAACAATGACCCAAACTGCATCATGACTCTTCTGTGTCCTCGGAAGTCCCATCACAAAATCCATCGTTATTCTTTCCCATTTCCACTCTGGTACTGGTAGTGGATGTAACAACCCAGCGGGTACTTGATGCTCTGCCTTTACTTGCTGACAAGTTAGGCATTTGGACACAAACTCTGCCACATCTCTCTTTATACCCATCCACCAGTAATGCTCCTTTAGCCCTCTATACATTTTTGTGCCACCAGGGTGCATGGCAAAAGGAGACTCATGTGCTTCCTTCAAAATGATCTGCCTCAAATCAACATCACTAGGAACACATATTCTGCCCTGGTGTAGCAGTAGACCATCATCTCTGATTGAGAATTCTGGTTTCTTGCCCTGTCGGACTTCTTCCATCAACTTCTGATACTTCTGATCATTCTAAGCAGCCATTCTAATCTGATCAATCAACACTGGCTGTACATGCCATGCAACTGTTGTCTGCCCCTCATCGTTAATCTCTAAGCTGGCATGCAATGATCTCAACTCATGTACCAAAGACAAAGGAGTAACTTGTAGACTTGCCATAGTCTTGCGACTTAAGGCATCAGCCACAACATTAGCTTTCCCTGGCTGATAGTCTATCAGAAGTCTTTTATCAACTCTAACCATCTCCTCTGTCTCAAATTCAGCTCTTTCTGGGTGCCCAAATACTTTAAACTCTTATGATCTGTGTAGATGTAGCATTTCTCCCCATACAAATAATGTCTCCAGATCTTAAGAGCAAACACAATAGCTGCAAGCTCCAAGTCATGTGTCAGATAATTCCTCTCATGCGGTTTTAGCTGGCGTGATTCATAGGCAATGACATTTCGATCTTGCATCAACACACAACCTAACCCATTGTGAGAAGCATCATCAGAATCAGATATTCTTTACCCTGTAGGTAAAGTCGACTGAGCTTCCAAACATCTCTTCAATTCATCAAAACTCACTGGCATTTATCCGTCCCACCGAAATTTTACATCTTTTCTAAGCTTGGTCAATGGAGATGCCAACATGGAGAATCCTTTACAAATCTACGGTAGTATCCAGGCTAAACCTAAATCTGCGAATCTCTGTGACATTTCGGGTGGCCTCCACCATGACGCTTCAATTTTACTTGGATCTACCTTAATGCCCTCTTCGATACTACATGCCCCAAAAGGATATCTCCTTCAGCCAAAATTCACACCGACAATTTGGCATATAGTCTTTCTCCTCAAAGTCTGCAGATAATCCGCAGATGTTTATCATGCTCTTACGCATTCCTCGAATAGACCAATATATCATCTATGAATACCACAACAAACTGGTCGAGGTATGGTCTGAAAATAGTGTTCATCAGATCCATAAAAGCAGCCGGAGCATTAGTTAACCCAAATGGCATGACCAAGAACTCATAATGGCCATAACGGGTTCAAGGCGCTTTTAGGATACTCGCTCTTGTACTTTCACCGATAATAACCTGATCTCGTGTCAATTTTGGAGAACACACCGCACTCTTAAGCGATCAAACAAGTCATCAATGCGGGACAATGGATATCTATTCTTTATTGTCACCTTATTCAACTGCCGATAATCAATACACAAGCGGAGAGTGCCATCCTTCTTCTTTACAAACAACACTGGCGCTCCCCAAGGTGACACACTAGGGCGGATAAAGCCATTGTCAGCGCTTCTTGCAATCGCACTTTCAACTCTTTCACTCGCAGGTGCCATTCTATATGGCGTTATGGAGATTGGGTCCACACCAGGCATAACATTAATCTCAAACTGCACCTCTCTTTCTGGAGGTAATCCTGGCAGTTCATCAGGAAACACATCCGGAAAGTCACATACCGTAGGGATGTCCCTTAGTGCTGGACTCCCCACTTGGGTGTCTATCACATGTGCCAAGTATGCTTCACACCCCTTTCTGATCATTCTTCTGGCTAGTGCAGCCGAAATGATGTTTGATGGCAGTAAATGCCTCTCCCCGTGTATTACCACATCACCGTACAAAGGGAGACCAAAAGTGACTGTCTTGATCTCTGATCCAATCATGGCGTGATGCCTGGCTAACCAATCCATGCCCAAGATGATATCATACTCTCTGAAGGGCATTTCAATTAAGTCTGACAGGAAAACATGTCCTTGGATCACCAAAGGACAGTCTCTATAGATTCTGTTGACCCGGACCTCTTGTCCTAACGGACTAGTTACTAGCACTTCAAAATCCATTTGCACACATGGAACAGCAAGTGAACTGACTATGCTAGCACTAACATATGAATGGGTTGAACCCGGATCAAACAACACAAATACATCTTGACCAGAGATAGAGAATGTACCAGCTACCACATCGGAAGTCTCAGCCTCTTCTCGCTGTCTCATTGTGTAGACTCTGGCTGAAGCACTTCCTTGTGCTAATTGACCAACTGTGCCCTGACTGCCTGAAGCAGTGCCTCTACCTCTACCTCTTCTTCTGCCAAATGACTGTGAACCTCTAGGAGCAGGACTTTGTATAGATCCCTCGGCAGTAGTAGGAGCTGGACCATATCTCGGAGCACTAGTACAGTCTTTAGCTATATGGCCCTTGCCTCCACAATTAAAACAGGCTCCAGTGGCCCAATAGCATTCCTCCCCATGAATCTTGCCACAAGTCTCACGGTAGGCGAATGTGAACCCTCGCTGATCATGACTGCACTGGGGGTCTCCCGTAAAATCTGCCTCTACCAAATCTTTCCACCTCGACCCCTGGGTCCACTAAACTTCTTTTTCTTTCCAGGTAGCACCGTAACTGCTCAACTGATTTTTCCCCCTTGTCTTTTTCTGATTTCTCAGCTTTTTCCTTCACTGGGTTTGCTTCTGCTTCAACTCTCTCCAGTTCAAGTGCTTGAGACATAAGCTCTGAGAAGTTGCTGTGTCGAAATCCTACAACTTGCATCCGTATGCTGGGCTTCAAACCCATTTCAAATCTCTTGCACCTTGCCTTACTGGTAGTAAGGAGACTCTCCGCATAGTGACTCAGGCGGGAGAACTCCCTCTCATACTCTGCCACTGATCGATTTCCTTGTTTCAAACTCAAAAATTCTTGCAACTTCTGATCAATATATGCATCCGATGTATTTCATTCGAACTCTCGATGAAGTCATCCTGTGTCAAGATCGTGGTTCAAAGTCGTGGGGGATGGTCTTCAACCAATCATACGCATCCCCTTGCAATAGAGACACAGAATACTCAAACTTCAATTCATCTTGGCAGTGCAGCTTCTTAAATACTCTGTCCATTCTTTCAAGCCATTGCTCTGCCTCTAAAGGGTCCACTGTACCCTTGAATTCTGCAGCCCCATACTTCAATAACTTGTCATACTGTCTGGCTGGAGGCAATGGTTGTGCCACAGGTGGTTGTGGTGGAGTTTGAACGGGCATACCCCCAGCCATTTGTTGAAACATCGCAGCCATCTGCAGGCGAACTGCGGCAGAAATCTGCGGCATTTGTGGGTGGTGCTCGACCCACGACATTCTACAAAGCTGGGGCTTCCCCTTGTGCCTCAGCTTCAACAGACTGCTCAACTGAGCGATCCCCTTCTTCCATTTCAGTCTGAAGTTAGGGTATCTCCTGAACAAGTAACACAAGGAGATTTCCCTCCGTTAGTTCATATTCATGATGTAATGCACTGTATGTAACAATTATGGACATTGAGCAGTTGCACTTAACAAAGAAAAGACACAAATTCACAAGCTAAAACATACTTCAAAAATTTTGCTCTGATACCACTAAAACATGTCACACCTTACCCCTCTGTAAAGCATAACATGATCCCGTAGAATACCTAATGAACTACCGAACTTCACCTACCGATAACTCATTAAGTACCCTACAAGGGATTTTAAAACAATTTTCTTCTTTTTGATAAGTGTTGAGCATTTCTAATAAATATTTAAAACATGTAATTAAGTTGAAAGCTAGTTGGAAATTTTGGCCCATTTTATTTTTCCGCAAATTTTATAAAAATTTTGACAGAGTTTCCTCTGTATTTTGAGAAAACCGTTCTTCGAATACCTGTAAAAAGCACTTCTAAAAATTTTTCTCAACAAGTGCTTCAATTTCAAACTCAATCTCAATCAATTTCTCAAATTCACAAGTTCAATAATTCCTTCAAAATACTGTCTATCAATATCATTTATTCATATTCCATTCAAGATAAACAATTTATATATTCATCATACTAAAATTTACATTCAGAAAGTCCAAACTAAAATTTATTACAACTTTTATACAAACTTTGTACAAGCTGCTCAAGACCCATGTACATGTCCATACATTTATGTGCAATATATACATCAAAAGAAATATTTACAGTTAGGGTATAAATTATACCCGAAGACTTTAGGTCAGTAGCTTCTCACACCTCAAAGACTCGATCTGCTGCTCCTCTAGTCTCAGATCTGCGGCAAAGAATAAAGCTATCGCTGAGTACTAGGACTCAGTGGTGCACAATATACTAAAATAATCTTTATGCAAAACTTAAAGCATATTCATTCAAAAATTTGGCTAAACATGAAAATTAAATACAATCATGCATTGTGAGATTTTACATGTAAACCAAGTTCATTTCAAAGTATCAAAACACATTTCATAAAACCCACAGTTAGATCATGCCATTCGAAACAAATAGAATCTCAATAGCCAGAGGCTAAAGAGAAATCACATGAATCTCAATAGCCGGAGGCTAAAGAGAAATCATATCACAAGGCTAGCTAGCTCAAATATATGGATATCCATTCACATCCTCTTCTACTGGCACACCTCAACACTTCTCCAGAGAAGGAATCAAAATTCGAAACTAATTACCCCCACTAGTCGTGCTAGTGAGGTGTTCAAATATATGGTCATGACACTGTGGTTTCAAAACTTATCTTAACAATTTGCTAAACATTGTCATTTCAAATATACACAATAACTTTCACAATTTAAATCAAAAATCATAAGAATGCTATAATCCAATATTTCACATTATTCAAAACAATATGCAAAAGATGATTATAAAAGTATATGTTGTGCACAAACCTCAAGCAGTCGCTGTTGGCCTTGACTCGACTCCTCGGGTTCTGTCCCGGTATTCTTTTCCACTGAAACACGAAATTTTCCAATGTTTCAGTACTAAAACTTAAAATAAATCCAAAATAAACTTAACTTCACATTTACCTAGCTCTAACGTGTTAAATTCGACGTTCTCGAAATTTTGTGTTTCGGGTTACTATTCACTACACTATTCCAATCAAATAGTTGACTTTTTAAGGCTTACTAGGTATGGGAACTCTAACTTCACCCACATACCACATTTTGGTCACCAAACTTGTTGGTTTTGGTCATTTGTTTAAAGCTTAGGTCATTTTGACAAAATTGCCAATTTTAGGTTTTGGTTCTCCGAAGTTTCACTATTCCATTGGTCGATCTACTGTTGGAATTTGACAAAACTTCCTTCATAGAAAATGTTCCTTATTGTCTTAAGTGTATTCTCATTTTTGGATCACCTCAATCGGAGTTTTGTAGCTCAAGTTATGGCCAAAATAAGTTTACTGTTCACGTGCACTGTTCATGCTGCACTTTTGGGTTCTGGCAGATTTTGATCCAACTTTGGTCAGTAATTTGATCAAGTTAAGTTCATAATTTGGTCTCACTTTCTTCATATGAAATGTTCTACTATGTCTTAGGTTTCCATCGGTTCAAGAATCGCCTAAATCCGAGTTTTCTAGAGAGAGTTATAGCCATCCAAACATTGCTGCCCAACTGAAAATCTGCAGAGTTGCAGGTACAGTAATTTAATTTTGCTTAATGATTTTGAAAGGGTTAATGGCATAATCTGGGGTGATATTCTTCATGAAAGTTTTAGGTCTATATCTCCTCTAACCCCTGGCCAAATTTCAGGTCAATTTGACCTGTCTAACTCGAGTTATGACCAAATGAACAGTTATTGTTCATTTGGTCAGTTTAGTGCAGTAGCAGCCTGCAATCAATTCACTTTGGTCAATTATTTCACCAAGTTTTGGTCAGTTTTTGGCCATGGTTCCGTAATGAAAATTATGCTCTTTTATGTCTATTTTCATCTCCAATTAGTGGCATATCAATTGGACTTGTAAAATTTGAGTTTTGGTCCTTCAAAGTGGGTTTGGTCATGCTGCCAGCAGCAAGACCATTAACCTACGAATTTGGTTTAATTTCCTACCATTCCCACACAATCCATTTGGTCATAATTGACCATTATTTCACTTCACAATAGGTTAAACATGCCATTTATGCATTTCTCCAAATTTTGGTTCATAAACCCTAGCTTCCAAACCCTAATTACACTAAAATGTTGTATTTATTCACATTTAAGCATTTCAATCTTACTATCACTTTCATACAAACTTACTAACACATTTAATTCATTCAAAATACATCAAACTCTCCCACATCCATGGCTGGCTGAAATTCCCTTTGGTCCTCTACAAATGTTTTCTTTTGATTTTAATTAAATTTCTAGATTACTCAAACCACAAAGATAACCAATAAACTAAAATTTGCAATTTAGCTTGCTTACCTCACTTGAAATTCCTCTTCCTCAATTTTCTCCTTTTTTTTTCTTTCCTAATCTTGCTCAAACTTCCTTTCAAGGGAAATCAACAAGGTTTAAGGTTGGTAAATAAAATTTCTAGGTTGGGATTTAGAGGATTTATGGAAAGGAACCAAGAATTCCAAGCTTTTCTTGCTTAAAAATGGTGGAACAACATAAGAAGAGAGGGAGAGGAGAGAGCTACGGGAAAAGCAAAAGAAGAAGCAAAAAAAATGTTTTTGAATTTTTATTTTTATCCATTTTTGAAGACCAAAATTCCCAAATTAATAAAATAACTTAATTAATCTTTTATGACATCATCTTTGACTTTTCTAACTTCTTTCTTTTCTTTTTCTTTTTTTTTCTATTTATTTTTTTCTATTAGTTCTTTAATTTAATTCTTGATTCCGAAATTTTCTTTTCTCCGTTTTTATTTGACAGTTAGGTCAGGAGTCAGCTGTCGGGGTTAATTGACCAAATTGCCCCTCGCCGGTTCATCCCGGTTTGCAAATAATTACATATTTCTTCCGGCTCCCTGACCTAATTATTTGACTGGCTTAACAGTTCTTTTTTGTGATTTTCTCTTTTCCACTGTGTTCATAAGGGTCCTAAGGACCGCAGCGTCACTTTTTACGGTTCGAAATTTGAGTTTAAAACGACTTGCGATGCGTTCAGGAGGTCACTCATCGCTGTGACTCTCGGCTCATTTAACCTCTTATGTTCTGTTTTTCTTATTTATAGTTAACTAATTAAACATTACTAATTATTTGTGTTTATGGCTTCTCAAATTGTCTTAAGTGTGGCCCTAATCCCATTAATTGTCCGGACCGACACCGGTCACCGGAACAGTGAAATATACCAGGCTATACAACGAGGGTGTTACAAATGATAAGAGAAAATGGAAGAAAATGAGAGGAAAAGTGAGAAAATGATGAGAGAATTAGGAAGATAAGGGAAGAAGATGAAAGAAAAGGGAAGAAATCAATAATAGAAAATAAAAAAAAAAGGAAGAAAAGGAAAAAAAATGAAGAAAAATAATTAGAGATTTGAGAAGAAAATGAAATAAAAGGAAAAAAAATTGATAATAGAAAATCAATATAAAGTGAAGAGAATAAAAATAAAAGGAAGAAAAAAATTATAAAATTAGAAAGAAAATGAAAAAAGAGAGAAGAAAATAAGTGAATAAACGATATAAGGAAGGAAAATAAAGTATATAAAGAAATATATGTGCGAATTAGCAACGGATTTTAAATCTGTTGCCAAATTTAAATATCAAAATATATTTTCCCACTGAAAATAGTAATGGATTTCAAAATCTATTGCTAATTAGCAACGAGTTACAAAATCTAACAACGAATTTTGAAGTTCATTATTAATTATAATTAAATACACTTTCAAAATTCTAATGGCTAGATTTTTTTCCTCATAAAATTATCAATTAATTTTAATCCATTACTAATTTTACAAAACAATTTTAATGATTGCTAATAAAATTTATAAAATTATTATTTTTTTATTTTACGAAAATAGTAATGGATTAGAAACTCTATTGCTATTAGAAATGAACTCTACAAGTTCATTGCAAAATTAGCAACGGATTCGCAAATATATCACCTAATTGTAGTTTAATCCTATAAGAAATGAGATTTATTTATTTGAATGCTTATATTTTAAATCACTAACGATATAAATGATAAAATAAAAATCTGTAATTATAAGACAATACTAAACCAAAACTCTAATATACTTATTTTTAACAATTATTAACATATAATAAAATAATAAACACATATTATTACTATAATTTTTTCTAAAGTTTAATTTATTCAAAATCAACAGTAATTACTAAACTACTAGTGTAAATAATGTTGTAGAAATATGATTATTTAAATTCATTTCTTAAATTTTCAATATGTAATATATCCTTGAAATCTTTAATAATAATAATAGTAATAATAATAATAACAATAATAATAATAATATAGTAATAATTATTATTATTTTAATATAATCTCTAAATTAAATACACTCCAAGATAAATTTTAAAACTTTAGAATAATCTCTAAAATGAAATTATATTTAAATAAACAATAGTAAGATAACATTAAAATAACTAAATTAATGAATTATTTATTTTCTTAAAATTTGTAGGGCATTATATAAAGAAAGAGACATCCCAAAGATTGCTTTCCGGACAAGGTATGGGTATTATGAGTTTCTTGTGATGCCGTTCAAGTTAACCAATGCCCTAGTTGCATTCATGGATCTCATGAATAAGGTATTCAAACCTTTTCTTTTTGCTTTGTGATTGTCTTCATTGATGATATCCTAGTGCATTCTAGAAGCCCAGAAGAGTACGCCCAATATCTGATAGTGGTTCTTTAGACTCTGAGGGAGCATTAGTTGTGTAAAATCCTCCCGGTAGTAACTCCGTACATTCTACTGTTCCAGTGACCGGTGTCGGTCCAGACAGCTAGAACGTCCGGAAAAATATTTAAACTAAAGTCAGGAACCATAATTAACTCAAATATTAATAAGAAAAATTTAGTAAAAATTTTAGAAATAAAATACAACCAAGTCAAATGAGCCGGTGCCCAAGCGATGGGTAACCCAGAGGGAAGTTGCGGTTCTCGCAACTAGGAACCCTAGACCCGGGGGAAAAATTATAAAATAATTTTTGGGACTCCAGAGAAGGGTTATTGAGGTCCCTATGGCATTAGAATGCCAAGAAAATACCTAGAAAAATTTTTCAATTGGTACAGACAATTTTGACCCGTTAAGCCAAACGGAGGGCATTTTGGTCATTTCGCCTTCAGAGGTGATTTTAGGCCGACTTGTCCAGTTAAGTAAATAATTAATATGACATAAAATATGAAGAAACATTACTAAAAATTAAATTGAAATTGAGTAGTGATGAAAAGAAAAAAAGAATGAGAAAAAAGGGTTTATTTATGACATAAGGTGATGTCATTAAAAGCCACCACCAATCACTATTGAACAACCAATTAATTAACCAATAAAAGAGACCAAAAATGGACCAAAGGAATTAAAAATGCAGCAGCCATCTCCTTCCCCAAAACCAGCCAAAACGTAGAGAGAGAGAAGATAGGGTTTCCACCATAGCCATTCTTTGCAAGCTTTCATTCTCATGCTTCCTCACCATATTTCCTCAAGACCCCAACACTAAAATGAATCCTTGGACCTAGAGGAAGTGTTTGGCAGCCAAGAAGAGGAAAGAAAGTGAAGTTTTGAGTTGGGAAATTCTACCCTATTCAAGGTTAGTGCCTATTTACACTTAAATCTCTTTTAATTCATGTTAAGGACTTAAAGTGAGTAAGGTTTTGTGAATTAAATGAATGGAATCTATGTATATGGACCCTATGAATTTCGGCTGCCCTAAGGAAGGAACAAAGGTGGGGTGTTTTTGATGGTTTTAATGGACTTAGAATGAATTAGAGATTATGTTTAAGGTGTATATACACATATATAATGAATGGAAGTGCTTAATTAGGTGTATGTGTGAATTATAAGGGAAAACTAGGGTTTTGAGAAGTGAAAAATTGACTTGGCTTAGGAAATTGTTAGAGAACATTTTAATGGTCAATTAGTGACCATTTTAGGTAAGTTGACCACAATTTGGACAGAAATGTAGCATGGCAAAGTGAATGAGAATGCTGCCTAGGGGCAGCAGCAAGGTGACTGAAATTTCAGTCCACTTGGACTGCCATATCTTTGGCTGTGTTGGTCCAATTGGTGTTTGGCCAATTGGACATGAAACTAGGCTTATAATGGCACATTTTTGCTGAAGAAACCATGCCCAAAAGACCAAAGCAAGAGGACCAAAAGTTGGCCCCAATCCGGATACCCTGCAACAGCACCTGCAGAAATGACTAAATGAACAGTAATTGTTCATTTGGCCATAACTCACTGTAGATATGGTCAATTGACCTGAAATTTTTACAGCAACAAGTTAAGACATAGACAAACAACTTTCATGAAGAAACCTACCCCAAATTATGACCAGAACCTAACCCAAATGGCAGTGGCAGTCACTGTTCATGTTACTGTAGATATGGTAATTTCTGCAGAATGAAAATCCGGCCAGTTGTGGTTTTTGGACGATATCTGGAGCTACAAAACTCCAAATGGAGTGATTCAAAAAAGGAAATCCAACTAGACAAAATAAGGAACAACTTTAATGTTTGCCATTTCTTCAAATTCCCATTGCAACAGTGCCCAATGGAACAGTAAATTTAGGCTTCAAAAACTGAAAATTCTACCCTCTTGGTTTTAAGTTTAGAAATGGTATGGGTGCTCAATTCCAACAAGTTTTAAATGCAAAATGTGGTATCTTTGAGAACTTAGGTTCAATAAATTTATTGTGTATGAAAAAGTCAATATTTTGGTTGACTAGTAAGGTGAATAGTAAACAAAATGACACATATTACATAAGTAATACAACTTGAAATATAAAATATAATTAACACAAATGGATTGTTTAGAGTATAAATGAGATAAAGTTATCATTAGGATTTACGTCCTTGTTTCAAATAGGATTATAATACCTTGTACAAAAATTGGTACATGAGAGGTAATAATGTGAATACTAATTCATATAAATATTGTAACGATTAGATGAATCACATGGATGTGTAAATGGGTTAATTGCTCTCATCATGAGAGAAATGGAAATATTTCGATGTACAAATGGTACATGAAAATCGATTGATGTAAATTGCAATTAACGTGAATGGTATGATGAATGCATAAATTATATAAAAATGAGATTTGAAGATTTATGCTTCTACTATAAATAAAATTAAAATACTATGAACGATAATTGGAACATAAAATGAAATAATAAAACTTATGAACATTTAATGATATTATGTGCCCTTGTATTGCCTAGACATGTGTGTCGGATTGGATAGTTTGGCATGCCAATAGGGTATTGTTTTAGCAGTACTGCGAAAGGCTTTATGCCTGTATTCATGGCTTTATGCCTGTATTCATGGCTTTTATGCCCGTATTCATGGCTTTTATGCCCGATTATGTGATATCATGGCTTTTTAGCCATCTCGTGCATACGTGGTAGACGCGTTACGTCCCATGGTATGACGCCCGAGGCATCATGGTGTTCGATGCACCAGCCCGTTATCCACCCGATCGTCCAAAGATAGGTTACTTGGGCATGGAAAAGTATAAGCGTGGTTGCACTGATTATTAAAGAAAATACGAAAATTAAGTATCAGGAATGATTACAAAAATACAAAGAAGCTTAAGATCATGAAGAAAATAATTAATAAAATGCATGAAGAAGTTAATATCATAAAATATGATTAGCCCTCGACTAAACATTAAGTTAGTAATTAGTCAATTCTTATGAACACAATAGCAAGGAAATTATTATTTTTATTTGCATATTATATTTTCTTGTATTATTGGCACCACTAAGCTTTATGCTTAGCGTGTCACTTTTGCAACGCGTAGGTACTGAAGAGTTGGACAGAGGGCCCGGTAGACCACAGATTGGGTAAGGCCATTCACAGTTCTGCATAGCGTCCGTGTCACCTCACAGACTACAGTGCATTGGTAGGACACTAGGTCTCATTTTGTATTTTGAGATTTTTGTAAATTTAGTAATTAAACTCTTATTTTATCATATGTATTTGAACAAATGTAATATAATTTTGTATTAATGTAAGTACTTGTAATTTGTGATTATAAATCACATGTGAGAATTTATTTATGATTTGAGTCTAATGATGATGTGAAATGACAAATAGAGGAATCGTTAAGAAATTGCTGTAACTTGATGTGATACAAAATGTGAATTGTATATGAGTACCATGAGATGAATGATTGAGAAATAAATGAAATTGATGGAATTATTCTGAGACTTTGTTGATAATTGGAGTTGGGATTGATTAAATATGATCATAGGAAGTGTTTTTCACAGGTTCCGAAGAACTGTTTTCTCCATTTTTAGCAGACTCACGATTTTCTATAAAATTTTCGAACCTCAAATAAATTACAATTTCAATAAATGAATTATATTTCACAAATTATTTTCAAAACTATGATAAAAATGAATTAAGATAAAATAGAGTACTCCGGCACACTGAGTGGCATAACTTGCTCAGCTACACTGTAGTTGGGTAAGGGGTGTCACAAGTTGTATGCTAAATTTTCTAAATGTAAGTTCTGGTTGAAGAGTATAACTTTCTTGGGGTATGTGGTGTCACGGAATAGTATTGAAGTGGACCCAATAAAGTTGAAGCGGTGGCAAATTACCCAAGGCTAACTATAGTGATAGAGATCAAAAGCTTCCTAGGTTTTGCTAGCTATTATAGAAGATTTGTATTAGATTTCTTTAAGATAGCTGCACCAATGACTAGGTTGACTCAAAAGAAAAGATGGTTTAAATGGACAAAATAGTGTGAAGAAAGTTTTTAGAAGTTAAAGGACTGTTTGGTTACAGCAACAGCATTAGCTTTGCCTTCGGCAATGAAGATTTCATAGTGTATTGCAATGCCTCCAGGGTGGGGTTAGCGAATGTTCTCATGCAGAATGGCAAAGTGATAGCTTACGCTTCAAGATAGTTAAAGAAGCATGAAAGCAAACTATCTGTTACACCTTACCCCTCCGTAAGGCATAATATGATCCCGTAGTATACCTAATGAATTATCAAACTAATAACCCATTAAATATACTACAAGGGATTTTAAACATTTTCTTATTTCTTTTTACAGTGGTGAGCACTTTTGACAGGTGTTGAATTTTTTTTTTTAACTGAAGTGAAACCAAATAACACATCTGAAGTATTAATAATTTCTGTAAAAATTTTGGCAGAGTGCCATCTGTATTTTGAATAAAACAATTCTTCAAAAACCTATAAAAAGCACTTCCAATATTTTTGTTCAATCCCAAACTCCAATATGGTTCAACACAAATCAATTTCTCAACATTTGTCAAACTCAATTCAACATCAAATTTCCAGTATTTTCAAAGATAGACTACAAAATGACTAAGTAGTTCAAAAGCTGAGATAAGAAATAAATATATTACAACTTTAGTTTACAACTGCTCAAGACCAAGTACAATATTTACATACAATTCATATACATTACAATAATATTTACAAGGAAGTGGCACGCTCAATATACCCGATAAAATCCCAAAAGTGTGGCACAAGCAGCAACATTTGTTTGTCTGTCTGTCTACCTGCGACAGCAATGAAAAAGCTATCGTTGAGTAAAATTTACTCAGTGGTGCACAATAACAATTTAAAATGCGGTATATAAAACTTTTATTGACAATTTACAACTCAAATAATTCACAATTTCATGTCACAATTTTCAAAGCTCATATAACACAAATTTGATCAAACAATTTAATATCACAGTGTTGCCAATCAATAACACAACTTAGGTCATTACACAAAATTTTCTGAACATGCCATGTTGTACACCACGACAAGACATACTCACCCCACTAATGAAAATCAATGAGGGAGGTGGCTAGCTAGCTAATGAGAACTCATCCATACTCACCTCAGACTGGCAAGTCAAAGAGGGAAGAATATAGTCATAATCACCCCATAAATGGAGGAATATAGTGTACCTATCAGAGCACTTGCAGGCGTTACGTATCGCCGTCCCTGCAAGCTCCTGGGCGGAGAGTCACGCTTTGCCATAGTTCACGCGTGAGAGTTCCCAGGAATCGTAGGCGTTAAGTATCGCCGTCCCTACTTTGCTCTGATACCACTAAACACATTTTATCTCAAAATTTCCATTTACAAAGTAGGCAACACAATAATTTCCAAATAATATTCCCAAAGCCAAAACAATAAAAAATTATTCATAACTCATTTATCCAAATAAATTTTCTAGTAAAAGCAGTGAATATAAAAAGTATTGTATACAGACTTGATCTAAGTCACCTCTAGGCCTTGACTCAATGTTCCTTATGCTTTTCAATATCTTTTTCAACTGAAACACACAATTTAAAGTGTTTCAGTACTCAGTTAAAGTGTTTCTAACAACAAAATCTAATATCTAAATTTTTCTTGATATTATTCTTTCAATTCATTTCATTAGTCAACCTATAATGTTGACCATTAATACACACTAGGTGAATAAATTTTAATGTTACCAATATGTTACCTTTTATAGTCCTTTAGTGTTGGTATATGTTACCAATTTTATTTTCAAGTGTATTGCATTTTATTATAATTTATCGGATTTCGGTATGCTGTTTTGACCTAACCGGATGACCTAGTTCTTTCAGTTTTCGGGTTCTGGTTCGAATTACAAACTTGTAGGTCTATGTCTTAGTGAACTTTTGCCACAAATTTTAGGTCATTTGGAGTTTACTAGATCAAGTTATGGTCATTTTACTATTGCTGGACAGATTGCACTAAAATAGCAAACTTAGGTCATTTTTAGGTCATTTCCGATTCTGGCAGTTTTTATACCCAAAATTGTGCAAGAATTTTGACTTGCTTATGGTCATTTCTAGGTTTTGGTGTATTCATAAAAGTTGTAGCTTTATGTCTAAGCTATCCATGGTATAAATTTTAGGTCATTTGGACTTGTTTTGAGTGAGTTATGGCCAAAATACTGACTGCTGTTCAAATGATCAATTTTTAGGTTTGCAAAGTCACTAATCCGGATTTGGTCAATTCTCATGTCACTTTTTGGATAGAATTTAGGTAGGCTTTCTTCATGGAAGTTGGCACATTTTGTGCCTAGTTTCATCTCCAATTGGCCTCATACCAATTGGTGTCACACAATTCTATTTATAGCCTAAAACACATACTGCCCTTAACACATTTTTGAAGCCTTAACCATTCACACATTCAACTAACCATACTTCATTCCTAAACCAAATTCTGCATTTGTATCATACCACAACCATTTATCACTTCATTTTATAGTCACTTTGGGCAGAATACAATGACTTTAAATACACCAAATATAATTTTTAAATTACAAAGTCCATTTATAACAACATATACACATAATACTCCTAACCATTACACATAACTTCCATAATCAAATTACATATTCATTCTCTACTAAATTATATACATTCTACTAAATCATATACATATGTTGCCACTTTTAGTGCCATAATTCAACAAAACCTTTCATGAATTTAAACCCTTCCAACTTCATCATAAGGCTGCCCAAATTGTTCATATACATCAAGCTTCCCAATTTCAATACATAATCTCACTTTACATTCATAATTCACACATACAAGAGGATTAAATTGCTAGCAATTCAAATGGACTCAACCAACACTAATTCCCATCAATTCCCACCGATTTAAAGTAAGAAAAACTCAAGCAACTCACCTCCCATGGCTGCTAAAAATGGACAGTCCATAACTCAACCATTTCTTCAAATTTCTTCACCCAAAATACTACTAACAACCTCAACACAAGTTTTAATTAAGGAAGGGAAGAAAATGGACACTTACCACTTATTGGACTTCCTCAAAACTCCATTAAATCTCTTCTTTCTTGTTCCCTAAAGGCTGCCCAAGGTGTGGTGATAACTTTTAATGAAGAAACCTTAACCATTGGAAGCTTGGATCATGGATGCATGGAGGATCTTCAAGGTGCGGCCATGGATGAGAGCTTGGGAGGTTTTTGGCTGGTTTGTTTGTGAGGTTGAAGATGACAGATTTTCTGTCCCAATATGCTATATTATAATGTCCATTAACTTCATTTAGTGGAGCACTAAGTTTGCTTAAAGATTAATTAATCCAAAGTTTCCAAATTTGCCATTTTATCACCTCACTTTCACTATTTACATTATGTACCACAACTTTAATTTTCATAACATTTTCAAAGTTTAATATCATTTATTTTTAATGAACATTTAGGTCAAAAGGCAACTCGGGGTGTCAAATGACCACAATGCCCTTATTCGGGTTGTATTCCCGATTTTTCTGAATCACCGATTCTCGATTTCTCGTTTTTCTTTGTACTAATTAATTAATTTTTCTTTGACATTTCTAATGTCATTTATACTTCAATAGATGTTTATTTAAGTCTTAAAAATATTTTTGAGTTTCCATGGCCCAGACTAGTTAACGGTCCCGCCAGTAACTTCCCTAAGGTCACCCATCGCTACGGTTTTTGGCTCATTTAACTTAGTTACATTTCATTGCTCTTATTTTTTCTTTATTTTTCTTGTATTTTCCTCTATTGTATTTCATTATTTTATGTCTCCTCACTAATATTTAAGTATAATTCTAGGCATTCTAGCTGTCCGGACAGATATTGGTCACCGGAACAGTAAAATGCACTACCGAATATAGGGGTGTTACACTATCCCACCCATGATTTAGAAATGACAACAGTATTTTTCACCCATAAGATGTAGAGACACTATCTTTTATAGGGCAAAAAATGAAATTTTCATAGATTACTAGAGTCTCCAGTACATCTTTAATAAGAAGGAGTTGAATTAGAGGCAGAGAAGGTGGGTTGAACTGCTTAGTGATTATGATTGTACTATCTAGTATCACCCAAGTAAGGCAAATTTAGTCATAGATGCCCTTAGCCAGAAATCATTTGGTAGTTTGGCTCACATTTTAGTGGAAAGATGACCTATCTTGAAAGAGTTCCACCAACTGATAGGCAAAAGGTTACAGTTGGAGTTATTAGCCAAAGGCAACTGGATAGCATAAATGAAAGTAACACTATTGTACCTGAGACAAGTCGCAGAGAAATAGCATGAAGACCCATAATTGGTAAAGATAGTGAAAGCAATTCTGAAAGGTAGGAACAGTGATTTCTAGTTTGATGGAAAAGGAATTTTGAGGTATGGCAGTAGATTTTGTGTACCAGATGATATCGGGCTCAAAAGAGACATTATGAAAGAAGCTCATAATGTCATATACAGTGTACATCCCAAGACCACTAAGATATATCAAGATTTGAAGAAAGTGTATTGGTGGCCTTTCATAAAAAAGGAGATAGCTTAGTTTGTGTTTGCATGGGAAGTGTATCAGAGGGTGAAGCTAAAGTATTAGAAACCTATAAGGATGTTTAACCCACTATCTATTC